>NW_026736627.1:0-64000 GCF_949786415.1 Peromyscus eremicus | reverse complement strand
CGAGCTAGCATTTGTTTCCCAGTCCTAAATGGATTTGAATCACATGCAGTTTCTGGTCCTTCGAGCAAGAGTTGTTTTATGTTAAGAAGAGTAACTATTGTGCTGCCATTGCCATACACAGGACAAATAGCACTGGCGTCTGTTCCCAGCAAGTACAGTGTATTGGACTGAAGAGGAGCTACTGTTCTTGTCAGGTTCCTAAGCAGACTTGAACTAGATATGGCCGTGTGTGTAGGAAGCACAGTTCGTTTGTTCTGAGCAAACTCACTGTTCGGACCATATAGGAAACACAGTAGAGTAGAAGAGTGCTCTTTTCTCAAAAGCAGAGTGTGTTTCTTGTAAGGCGAGCTAGCATTTGTTTCCAAGTCCTAAATTGAGTTGAATCACATGCAGTTTCTGGTCCTACGAGCAAGAGCTGTTTTCTGGTAAGGAAAGTCACTATTGCGCTCCCATTGCATACACAGTGCAAATAGCACTCGCGTCTGTTCCCAGCAAGTACAGTGTATCGGACTGAAGAGGAGCTACTGTTCTTGTCAGTTTCCTAAGCAGAGTTGAACTAGTTATGGCCCGTGTGTGCAGGAAGCACAGTTCTTATGTTCTGAGCAAGCTCACTGTTCTGGCCCTATAGGAAACACAGTAGAGTAGAAGAGTGCTCTTTTCTCTAAAGCAGAGTGTGTTTCTTGTAAGGCAAGCTAGCGTTTGTTTCCTAGTCCTAAATGGAGTTGAATCACAAGTAGTTTCAGGTCCTACGAACAAGAGTTGTTTTCTGGTAAGGAAAGTCACATTGCGCTCCCATTGCCATACACTTTGCAAATATCACTCGCGTCTGTTCCCAGCAAGTACAGTGTATTGGACTGAAGAGGTTCTACTGTTCTTGTCAGTTATCTAAGCAGAGTTGAACTAGATATGGCCCGTGTAGGAAGAACAGTTCTTTTGTTCTGAGCAAGCTCACTGTTCTGGCCCTGTAGGAAACACAGTAGAGTAGAAGAGTGCTCTTTTTCTAAAGCAGAGTGTGTTTCTTGTAAGGCGAGCTAGCATTTGTTTCCCAGTCCTAAATGGCGTTGAATCACATGCAGTTTGTGGTCCTACGAGCAAGAGTTGTTTTCTGGTAAGGAAAGTCACTATTGCGCTCTCATTGCCATACACAGTGTAAATAGCACTCGCGTCTGTTCCCAGCAAGTACAGTGTATTGTACTGAAGAGGAGCTGCTGTTCTTGTCAGTTTCCTAAGCAGAGTTGAAATAGATATGGCACATGTGTTTAGGAAGCACAGTTATTATGTTCTGAGCAAGCTCACTGTTCTGGTCCTACAGGAAACACAGTAGAGTAGAAGAGTGCTCTTTTCTCTAAAGCAGAGTGTGTTTCTTGTAAGGCGAGCTCGCGTTTGTTTCCCAGTCCTAAATGGAGTTGAATCACAGACAGTTTCTGGTCCTGCGAGCAAGAAATATTTTCTGGTAAGGAAAGTCATTATTGTGCTCCCATTGCCATACACAGTGCAAATAGCACATGTGTCTGTTCCCAGCAAGCACAGTGTATTGGACTGAAGAGGATCTACTGTTCTTGTCAGGTTCCTAAGCAGAGTTGAACTAGATATGGCCCATGTGTGTAGGAAGCGAGTTCTTATGTTATGAGCAAGCTCACTGTTCTGGCCCTATAGGAAACACAGTAGAGTAGAAGAGTGCTCTTTTCTCTAAAGCAGAGTGTGTTTCTTGTAAGGCGAGCTAGCGTTTGTTTCCCAATCCTAAATGGAGTTGAGTCACATGCAGTTTTTTGTCCTACGAGCAAGAGTTGTTTTCTGGTAAGACTAGTCACTATTGTGCTCCAATTGCCATACACAGTGAAAATAGCACTCGCGTCTGTTCACTGCAAGTAAAGTGTATTGGACTGAAGAGGAGCTACTGTCCTTGTCAGTTTCCTAAGCAGAGTTGAACTAGATATGGCCCGTGTGTGTAGGAAGCACAGTTCTTTTGTTCTGAGCAAGCTCACTGTTCAGACCCCATAGGAAACACCGTAGAGCAGAAGAGTGCTCTTTTCTCAAAAGCAGAGTGTGTTTCATGTAAGGCGAGCTAGCATTTGTTTCCCAGTCATAAATGGAGTTGAATCACATGCAGTTTCTGGTCCTACAAGCAAGAGTTGTTTTCTGGTAAGGAAAGTCACTATTGTGTTCCCATTGCCATACACAGTGCAAAAGCACATGCGTCTGTTCCCAGCAAGTACAGTGTATTGGACTGAAGAGGAGCTACTGTTCTTCTCAGTTTCCTATGCAGAGTTGAACTAGATATGGCCCATGTGTAGGAAGCACAGTTCTTTTGTTCGGAGCAAGCTCACTGTTCTGGCCCTATAGGAAACACAGTAGAGTAGAAGAGTGCTCTTTCCTCTAATGCAGATTGTGTTTCTTGTAAGGCGAGCTAGTGTTTTTTTCCCAGTCCTAAATGGAGTTGAATCACATGCAGTTTCTGGTCCTACGAGCAAGAGTTGTTTTATGGTAAGAAGAGTAACTATTGTGCTGCCATTGCCATACACAGGACAAATAGCACTGGCGTCTGTTCCCAGCAAGTACAGTGTATTGGACTGAAGAGGATCTACTGTTCTTGTCAGGTTCCTAAGCAGACTTGAACTAGATATGGCCGTGTGTGTAGGAAGCACAGTTCGTTTGTTCTGAGCAAGCTCACTGTTCGGACCCCATAGGAAACACAGTAGAGTAGATGAGTGCTCTTTTCTCAAAAGCAGAGTGTGTTTCTTGTAAGGCTAGCTAGCGTTTGTTTCCCAGTCCTAAATGGTGTTGAATCACATGGAGTTTCTGGTCCTACGAGCAAGAGTTGTTTTCTGGTATGGAAAGTCACTATTTTGCTCCCATTGCCATACACAGTGCAAATAGCACTTGCGTCTGTTCCCAGGAAGTACAGTGTATCGGACTGAAGAGGAGCTACTGTTCTTGTCAGTTTCCTAAGCAGAGTTGAACTAGTTATGGCCCGTGTGTGTAGGAAGCACAGTTCTTATGTTCTGAGCAAGCTCACTGTTCTGGCCCTATAGGTAACACAGTAGAGTAGAAGAGTGCTCTTTTCTCTAAAGCAGAGTGTGTTTCTTGTAAGGCAAGCGAGCGTTTGTTTCCTAGTCCTAAATGGAGTTGAATCACAAGTAGTTTCAGGTCCTACGAACAAGAGTTGTTTTCTGGTAAGGAAAGTCACATTGCGCTCCCATTGCCATACACTTTGCAAATATCACTCGCTTCTGTTCCCAGCAAGTACAGTGTATTGGACTGAAGGGGATCTACTGTTCTTGTCAGGTTCCTAAGCAGACTTGAACTAGATATGGCCGTTTGTGTAGAAAGCACAGTTTTTTTGTTTTGAGCAAGCTCACTGTTCTGGCCCTATAGGAAGCACAGTAGAGTAGAAGAGTGCTCTTTTCTCAAAAGCAGAGTGTGTTTCATGTAAAGCGAGATAGAGTTTGTTTCCCAGTCCTAAGTGGAGTTGAGTCACATGCAGTTTTTTGTTCTATGAGCAAGAGTTGTTTTCTGGTAAGACGAGTCACTATTGTGCTCCAAATGCCATACACAGTGCAAATAGCACTGGCGTCTGTTCCCAGCAAGTACAGTGTATTGGACTGAAGAGGATCTACTGTTCTTGTCAGTTATTTAAGCAGAGTTGAACTAGATATGGCCCGTGTAGGAAGAACAGTCCTTTTGTTCTGAGCAAGCTCACTGTTCTGGCCCTGTAGGAAACACAGTAGAGTAGAAGAGTGCTCTTTTTCTAAAGCAGAGTGTGTTTCTTGTAAGGCGAGCTAGCATTTGTTTCCCAGTCCTAAATCGCGTTGAATCACATGCAGTTTGTGGTCCTACGAGCAAGAGTTGTTTTCTGGTAAGGAAAGTCACTATTGCGCTCTCATTGCCATACACAGTGTAAATAGCACTCGCGTCTGTTCCCAGCAAGTACAGTGTATTGGACTGAAGAGGAGCTACTGTTCTTGTCAGTTTCCTAAGCAGAGTTGAACTACATATGGTCCGTGTGTGTAGGAACCACAGTTCTTTTGTTCTGAGCAATCTCACTGTTTGGACCCCATAGGAAACACAGTAGAGTAGAAGAGTGCTCTTTTCTCTAAAGCAGTGTGTTTCTTGTAAGGTGAGTTAGCGTTTGTTTCCCAGTCCTAAATGGAGTTGAATCACATGCAGTTTCTGTTCCTACGACCAAGAGTTGTTTTCTGGTAAGGAAAGTCACTATTGTGCTCCCATTGCCATACACAGTGCAAATAGCACAAGCGTCTGTTCCCAGCAAGTACAGTGTATTGGACTGAAGAGGAGCTACTGTTCTTCTCAGTTTCCTAAGCAGAGTTGATCTAGATATGGCCCGTGTGTCTAGGAAGCACAGTTCATTTGTTCTGAGCAAGCTAACTGTTCTGGCCCTATAGGAAACACAGTAGAGTAGAAGAGTGCTCTTTTCTCAAAAGCAGAGTGTGTTTCTTGTAAGGTGAGCTAGAGTTTGTTTCCCAGTCCTAAATGGAGTTGAGTCACATGCAGTTTTTGGTCCTACGAGCAATAGTTGTTTTCTGGTAAGACGAGTCACTATTGTGCTCCAATTGCCATACACAGTGCACATAGCACTCCCGTCTGTTCTCAGCAAGAACAGTGTATTGGACTGAAGAGGAGCTGCTGTTCTTGTCAGTTTCCTAAGCAGAGTTGAAATAGATATGGCACATGTGTTTAGGAAGCACAGTTATTATGTTCTGAGCAAGCTCACTGTTCTGGTCCGACAGGAAACACAGTAGAGTAGAAGAGTGCTCTTTTCTCTAAAGCAGAGTGTGTTTCTTGTAAGGCGAGCTCGCGTTTGTTTCCCAGTCCTAAATGGAGTTGAATCACAGACAGTTTCTGGTCCTGCGAGCAAGAAATATTTTCTGGTAAGGAAAGTCATTATTGTGCTCCGATTGCCATACACAGTGCAAATAGCACATGTGTCTGTTCCCAGCAAGCACAGTGTATTGGACTGAAGAGGAGCTACTGTCCTTGTCAGTTTCCTAAGCAGAGTTGAACTAGATATGGCCCGTGTGTGTAGGAAGCACAGTTCTTTTGTTCTGAGCAAGCTCACTGTTCAGACCCCATAGGAAACACAGTAGAGCAGAAGAGTGCTCTTTTCTCAAAAGCAGAGTGTGTTTCATGTAAGGCGAGCTAGCACTTGTTTCCCAGTCATAAATGGAGTTGAATCACATGCAGTTTCTGGTCCTACAAGCAAGAGTTGTTTTCTGGTAAGGAAAGTCACTATTGTTCTCCCATTGCGACACACAGTGCAAGTAGCACTCGCGTCGGTTCCCAGAAAGTACAGTGTATCGGACTGAAGAGGAGCTACTGTTCTTGTCAATTTCTTAAGCAGAGTTGAACTAGATATGGCCCATGTGTAGGAAGCACAGTTCTTTTGTTCTGAGCAATCTCACTGTTCTGGCCCTATAGGAAACACAGTAGAGTAGAAGAGTGCTCTTTTCTCTAATGCAGAGTTTGTTTCTTGTAAGGCGAACTAGTGTTTGTTTCCCAGTCCTAAATGGAGTTGAATCACATGCAGTTTCTGGTCCTACGAGCAAGAGTTGTTTTCTGGTAAGGAAAGTCACTATTGCGCTCCCATTGCCATACACAGTGCAAATAGCACTCCCGTCTGTTCCCAACAAGTACAGTGTATGGGACTGAAGAGGAGCTACTGTTCTTGTCAGTTTCCTAAGCAGAGTTGAACTAGATATGGCCGTGTGTGTAGGAAGCACAGTTCTTATGTTCTGAGCAAGCTCACTGTTCTGGCCCTATAGGAAACACAGTAGAGTAGAAGAGTGCTCTTTTCTCAAAAGCAGAGTGTGTTTCTTGTAAGGCAAGCTAGCGTTTGTTTCCTAGTCCTAAGTGGAGTTGAATCACATGCAGTTTCAGGTCCTAAGAACAAGAATTGTTTTCTGGTAAGGAAAGTCACATTGCGCTCCCATTGCCATACACTGTGCAAATAGCACTCGCGTCTGTTCCCAGCAAGTACAGTGTATTGGACTGAAGAGGATCTACTGTTCTTGTCAGGTTCCTAAGCAGAGTTGAACTAGATATGGCCGTGTGTGTAGGAAGCACAGTTTTTTTTTGTTCTGAGCAAGATCACTGTTCGGACCCCATAGAAAACACAGTAGGGTAGAAGAGTGCTTTTTTCTCAAATGTAGAGTGTGTTTCTTTTAAGACGAGCTAGCTTTTGTTTCCCATTCCTAAATGGAGTGGAATCACATGCAGTTTCTGGTCCTAGGAGCAAGAGTTGTTTTCTGGTAAGGAAAGTCACTATTGTGCTCCCATTGCCATACAGAGTGCAAATAGCCCTCCCGTCTGTTCCCAGCAAGTACAGTGTATTGTACTGAAGAGGAGCTACTGTTCTTGTCAGTTTCCTAAGAAGAGTTGAACTAGATATGGCCCATGTGTTTAGAAAGCACAGTTCTTTTTTTCTGAGAACGCTCACTGTTCTGGCCCTATAGGAAGCACAGTAGAGTAGAAGAGTGCTCTTTTCTCAAAAGCAGAGTGTGTTTCTTGTAAAGCGAGCTAGAGTTTGTTTCCCAGTTTTAAATGGAGTTGAGTCAAATGCAGTTTTTTGTTCTATGAGTAAGAGTTGTTTTCTGGTAAGACGAGTCACTATTGTGCTCCAATTGCCATACACAGTGCAAATAGCACTGGCGTCTGTTCCCAGCAAGTACATTTTATTGGACTGAAGAGGATCTACTGTTCTTGTCAGTTTCCTAAGCAGAGTTGAACTAGATATGGCCCGTGTGTGGGAAGCACAGTTCTTTTGTTCTGAGCAAGCTCATTATTCTGGCCCTGTAGGAAACACAGTAGAGTAGAAGAGTGCTCTTTTTCTAAAGCAGAGTGTGTTTCTTGTAAGGCGAGCTAGCATTTGTTTCCCAGTCCTAAATGGCGTTGAATCACATGCAGTTTGTGGTCCTACAAGCAAGAGTTGTTTTCTGGTAAGGAAAGTCACTATTGCGCTCTAATTGCCATACACAGTGTAAATAGCACTCGCGTCTGTTCCCAGCAAGTACAGTGTATTGGACTGAAGAGGAGCTACTGTTCTTGTCAGTTTCCTAAGCAGAGTTGAACTACATATGGTCCGTGTGTGTAGGAAGCACAGTTCTTTTGTTCTGAGCAAGCTCACTGTTCGGACCCCATAGGAAACACAGTAGAGTAGAAGAGTGCTCTTTTCTCTAAAGCAGTGTGTTTCTTGTAAGGCGAGCTAGCGTTTGTTTCCCAGTCCTAAATGGAGTTGAATCACATGCAGTTTTTGGTCCTACGAGCAAGAGTTGTTTTCTGGTAAGGAAAGTCACTATTGCGTTCCCATTGCCATACACAGCGCAAAAAGCACATGCGTCTGTTCCCAGCAAGTACAGTGTATTGGACTGAAGAGGAGCTACTGTTCTTCTCAGTTTGCTATGCAGAGTTGAACTAGATATGGCCCATGTGTAGGAAGCACAGTTCTTTTGTTCTGAGCAAGCTCACTGTTCTGGCCCTATAGGAAACACAGTAGAGTAGAAAAGTGCTCTTTTCTCTCATGCAGAGTGTGTTTCTTGTAAGGCGAGCTAGTGTTTGTTTCCCAGTCCTAAATGGAGTTGAATCACATGCAGTTTCTGGTCCTACGAGCAAGAGTTGTTTTATGGTAAGAAGAGTAACTATTGTGCTGCCATTGCCATACACAGGAGAAATAGCACTGGCGTCTGTTCCCAGCAAGTACAGTGTATCGGACTGAAGAGGAGCTACTGTTCTTGTCAGTTTCCTAAGCAGAGTTGAACTAGTTATGGCCCGTGTGTGTAGGAAGCACAGTCCTTATGTTCTGAGCAAGCTCACTGCTCTGGCCCTATAGGAAACACAGTAGAGTAGAAGAGTGCTCTTTTCTCTAAAGCAGAGTGTGTTTCTTGTAAGGCAAGCTAGCGTTTGTTTCCTAGTCCTAAATGGAGTTGAATCACATGCAGTTTCAGGTCCTAAGAACAAGAGTTGTTTTCTGGTAAGGAAAGTCACATTGCGCTCCCATTGCCATACACTGTGCAAATAGCACTCGCGTCTGTTCCCAGCAAGTACAGTGTATTGGACTGAAGAGGATCTACTGTTCTTGTCAGGTTCCTAAGCAGAGTTGAACTAGATATGGCCGTGTGTGTAGGAAGCACAGTTTTTTTTTGTTCTGAGCAAGCTCACTGTTCGGACCCCATAGAAAACACAGTAGGGTAGAAGAGTGCTTTTTTCTCAAACGTAGAGTGTGTTTCTTTTAAGACGAGCTAGCTTTTGTTTCCCATTCCTAAATGGAGTGGAATCACATGCAGTTTCTGGTCCTACGAGCAAGAGTTGTTTTCTGGTAAGGAAAGTCACTATTGCGCTCCCATTGCCATACAGAGTGCAAATAGCCCTCCCGTCTGTTCCCAGCAAGTACAGTGTATTGTACTGAAGAGGAGCTACTGTTCTTGTCAGTTTCCTAAGAAGAGTTGAACTAGATATGGCCCATGTGTTTAGAAAGCACAGTTCTTTTTTTCTGAGAACGCTCACTGTTCTGGCCCTATAGGAAGCACAGTAGAGTAGAAGAGTCCTCTTTTCTCAAAAGCAGAGTGTGTTTCTTGTAAAGCGAGCTAGAGTTTGTTTCCCAGTTTTAAATGGAGTTGAGTCACATGCAGTTTTTTGTTCTATGAGTAAGAGTTGTTTTCTGGTAAGACGAGTCACTATTGTGCTCCAATTGCCATACACAGTGCAAATAGCACTGGCGTCTGTTCCCAGCAAGTACATTTTATTGGACTGAAGAGGATCTACTGTTCTTGTCAGTTTCCTAAGCAGAGTTGAACTAGATATGGCCCGTGTGTGGGAAGCACAGTTCTTTTGTTCTGAGCAAGCTCACTATTCTGGCCCTGTAGGAAACACAGTAGAGTAGAAGAGTGCTCTTTTTCTAAAGCAGAGTGTGTTTCTTGTAAGGCGAGCTAGCATTTGTTTCCCAGTCCTAAATGGCGTTGAATCACATGCAGTTTGTGGTCCTACAAGCAAGTGTTGTTTTCTGGTAAGGAAAGTCACTATTGCGCTCTAATTGCCATACACAGTGTAAATAGCACTCGCGTCTGTTCCCAGCAAGTACAGTGTATTGGACTGAAGAGGAGCTACTGTTCTTGTCAGTTTCCTAAGCAGAGTTGAACTACATATGGTCCGTGTGTGTAGGAAGCACAGTTCTTTTGTTCTGAGCAAGCTCACTGTTCGGACCCCATAGGAAACACAGTAGAGTAGAAGAGTGCTCTTTTCCCTAAAGCAGTGTGTTTCTTGTAAGGCGAGCTAGCGTTTGTTTCCCAGTCCTAAATGGAGTTGAATCACATGCAGTTTTTGGTCCTACGAGCAAGAGTTGTTTTCTGGTAAGGAAAGTCACTATTGCGTTCCCATTGCCATACACAGTGCAAAAAGCACATGCGTCTGTTCCCAGCAAGTACAGTGTATTGGACTGAAGAGGAGCTACTGTTCTTCTCAGTTTGCTATGCAGAGTTGAACTAGATATGGCCCATGTGTAGGAAGCACAGTTCTTTTGTTCTGAGCAAGCTCACTGTTCTGGCCCTATAGGAAACACAGTAGAGTAGAAAAGTGCTCTTTTCTCTCATGCAGAGTGTGTTTCTTGTAAAGGGAGCTAGTGTTTGTTTCCCAGTCCTAAATGGAGTTGAATCACATGCAGTTTCTGGTCCTACGAGCAAGAGTTGTTTTATGGTAAGAAGAGTAACTATTGTGCTGCCATTGCCATACACAGGACAAATAGCACTGGCGTCTGTTCCCAGCAAGTACAGTGTATCGGACTGAAGAGGAGCTACTGTTCTTGTCAGTTTCCTAAGCAGAGTTGAACTAGTTATGGCCCGTGTGTGTAGGAAGCACAGTTCTTATGTTCTGAGCAAGCTCACTGCTCTGGCCCTATAGGAAACACAGTAGAGTAGAAGAGTGCTCTTTTCTCTAAAGCAGAGTGTGTTTCTTGTAAGGCAAGCTAGCGTTTGTTTCCTAGTCCTAAATGGAGTTGAATCACAAGTAGTTTCAGGTCCTACGAACAAGAGTTGTTTTCTGGTAAGGAAAGTCACATTGCGCTCCCATTGCCATACACTTTGCAAATATCACTCGCTTCTGTTCCCAGCAAGTACAGTGTATTGGACTGAAGAGGATCTACTGTTCTTGTCAGGTTCCTAAGCAGACTTGAACTAGATATGGCCGTGTGTGTAGGAAGCACAGTTTTTTTGTTTTGAGCAAGCTCACTGTTCTGGCCCTATAGGAAGCACAGTAGAGTAGAAGAGTGCTCTTTTCTCAAAAGCAGAGTGTGTTTCTTGTAAAGCGAGATAGAGTTTGTTTCCCAGTCCTAAGTGGAGTTGAGTCACATGCAGTTTTTTGTTCTATGAGCAAGAGTTGTTTTCTGGTAAGACGAGTCACTATTGTGCTCCAAATGCCACACACAGTGCAAATAGCACTGGCGTCTGTTCCCAGCAAGTACAGTGTATTGGACTGAAGAGGATCTACTGTTCTTGTCAGTTATCTAAGCAGAGTTGAACTAGATATGGCCCGTGTAGGAAGAACAGTTCTTTTGTTCTGAGCAAGCTCACTGTTCTGGCCATGTAGGAAACACAGTAGAGTAGAAGAGTGCTCTTTTTCTAAAGCAGTTGTGTTTCTTGTAAGGCGAGCTAGCATTTGTTTCCCAGTCCTAAATCGCGTTGAATCACATGCAGTTTGTGGTCCTACGAGCAAGAGTTGTTTTCTGGTAAGGAAAGTCACTATTGCGCTCTCATTGCCATACACAGTGTAAATAGCACTCGCGTCTGTTCCCAGCAAGTACAGTGTATTGGACTGAAGAGGAGCTACTGTTCTTGTCAGTTTCCTAAGCAGAGTTGAACTACATATGGTCCGTGTGTGTAGGAACCACAGTTCTTTTGTTCTGAGCAAGCTCACTGTTTGGACCCCATAGGAAACACAGTAGAGTAGAAGAGTGCTCTTTTCTCTAAAGCAGTGTGTTTCTTGTAAGGTGAGTTAGCGTTTGTTTCCCAGTACTAAATGGAGTTGAATCACATGCAGTTTCTGGTCCTACGACCAAGAGTTGTTTTCTGGTAAGGAAAGTCACTATTGTGCTCCCATTGCCATACACAGTGCAAATAGCACAAGCGTCTGTTCCCAGCAAGTACAGTGTATTGGACTGAAGAGGAACTACTGTTCTTCTCAGTTTCCTAAGCAGAGTTGAACTAGATATGGCCCGTGTGTCTAGGAAGCACAGTTCATTTGTTCTGAGCAAGCTAACTGTTCTGGCCCTATATGAAACACAGTAGAGTAGAAGAGTGCTCTTTTCTCAAAAGCAGAGTGTGCTTCTCGTAAGGTGAGCTAGAGTTTGTTTCCCAGTCCTAAATGGAGTTGAGTCACATGCAGTTTTTGGTCCTATGAGCAATAGTGGTTTTCTGGTAAGACGAGTCACTATTGTGCTCCAATTGCCATACACAGTGCACATAGCACTCGCGTCTGTTCTCAGCAAGAACAGTGTATTGGACTGAAGAGGAGCTGCTGTTCTTGTCAGTTTCCTAAGCAGAGTTGAAATAGATATGGCACATGTGTTTAGGAAGCACAGTTATTATGTTCTGAGCAAGCTCACTGTTCTGGTCCTACAGGAAACACAGTAGAGTAGAAGAGTGCTCTTTTCTCTAAAGCAGAGTGTGTTTCTTGTAAGGCGAGCTCGCGTTTGTTTCCCAGTCCTAAATGGAGTTGAATCACAGACAGTTTCTGGTCCTGCGAGCAAGAAATATTTTCTGGTAAGGAAAGTCATTATTGTGCTCCCATTGCCATACACAGTGCAAATAGCACATGTGTCTGTTCCCAGCAAGCACAGTGTATTGGACTGAAGAGGAGCTACTGTTCTTGTCAGGTTCCTAAGCAGAGTTGAACTAGATATGGCCCATGTGTGTAGGAAGTGAGTTCTTATGTTATGAGCAAGCTCACTGTTCTGGCCCTATAGGAAACACAGTAGAGTAGAAGAGTGCTCTTTTCTCTAAAGCAGAGTGTGTTTCTTGTAAGGCGAGCTAGCGTTTGTTTCTCAATCCTAAATGGAGTAGAGTCACATGCAGTTTTTTGTCCTACGAGCAAGAGTTGTTTTCTGGTAAGACTAGTCACTATTGTGCTCCAATTGCCATACACAGTGAAAATAGCACTCGCGTCTGTTCCCCGCAAGTAAAGTGTATTGGACTGAAGAGGAGCTACTGTTCTTGTCAGGTTCCTAAGCAGAGTTGAACTAGATATGGCCCATGTGTGTAGGAAGTGAGTTCTTATGTTATGAGCAAGCTCACTGTTCTGGCCCTATAGGAAACACAGTAGAGTAGAAGAGTGCTCTTTTCTCTAAAGCAGAGTGTGTTTCTTGTAAGGCGAGCTAGCGTTTGTTTCCCAATCCTAAATGGAGTTGAGTCACATGCAGTTTTTTGTCCTACGAGCAAGAGTTGTTTTCTGGTAAGACTAGTCACTATTGTGCTCCAATTGCCATACACAGTGAAAATAGCACTCGCGTCTGTTCCCCGCAAGTAAAGTGTATTGGACTGAAGAGGAGCTACTGTCCTTGTCAGTTTCCTAAGCAGAGTTGAACTAGATATGGCCCGTGTGTGTAGGAAGCACAGTTCTTTTGTTCTGAGCAAGCTCACTGTTCAGACCCCATAGGAAACACAGTAGAGCAGAAGAGTGTTCTTTTCTCAAAAGCAGAGTGTGTTTCATGTAAGGCGAGCTAGCATTTGTTTCCCAGTCATAAATGGAGTTGAATCACATGCAGTTTCTGGTCCTACAAGCAAGAGTTGTTTTCTGGTAAGGAAAGTCACTATTGTGCTCCCATTGCCACACACAGTGCAAGTAGCACTCGCGTCGGTTCCCAGAAAGTACAGTGTATCGGACTGAAGAGGAGCTACTGTTCTTGTCAGGTTCCTAAGAAGAGTTGAACTAGATATGGCCCATGTGTTTAGAAAGCACAGTTCTTTTTTTCTGAGAACGCTCACTGTTCTGGCCCTATAGGAAGCACAGTAGAGTAGAAGAGTCCTCTTTTCTCAAAAGCAGAGTGTGTTTCTTGTAAAGCGAGCTAGAGTTTGTTTCCCAGTTTTAAATGGAGTTGAGTCACATGCAGTTTTTTGTTCTATGAGTAAGAGTTGTTTTCTGGTAAGACGAGTCACTATTGTGCTCCAATTGCCATACACAGTGCAAATAGCACTGGCGTCTGTTCCCAGCAAGTACATTTTATTGGACTGAAGAGGATCTACTGTTCTTGTCAGTTTCCTAAGCAGAGTTGAACTAGATATGGCCCGTGTGTGGGAAGCACAGTTCTTTTGTTCTGAGCAAGCTCACTATTCTGGCCCTGTAGGAAACACAGTAGAGTAGAAGAGTGCTCTTTTTCTAAAGCAGAGTGTGTTTCTTGTAAGGCGAGCTAGCATTTGTTTCCCAGTCCTAAATGGCGTTGAATCACATGCAGTTTGTGGTCCTACAAGCAAGTGTTGTTTTCTGGTAAGGAAAGTCACTATTGCGCTCTAATTGCCATACACAGTGTAAATAGCACTCGCGTCTGTTCCCAGCAAGTACAGTGTATTGGACTGAAGAGGAGCTACTGTTCTTGTCAGTTTCCTAAGCAGAGTTGAACTACATATGGTCCGTGTGTGTAGGAAGCACAGTTCTTTTGTTCTGAGCAAGCTCACTGTTCGGACCCCATAGGAAACACAGTAGAGTAGAAGAGTGCTCTTTTCCCTAAAGCAGTGTGTTTCTTGTAAGGCGAGCTAGCGTTTGTTTCCCAGTCCTAAATGGAGTTGAATCACATGCAGTTTTTGGTCCTACGAGCAAGAGTTGTTTTCTGGTAAGGAAAGTCACTATTGCGTTCCCATTGCCATACACAGTGCAAAAAGCACATGCGTCTGTTCCCAGCAAGTACAGTGTATTGGACTGAAGAGGAGCTACTGTTCTTCTCAGTTTGCTATGCAGAGTTGAACTAGATATGGCCCATGTGTAGGAAGCACAGTTCTTTTGTTCTGAGCAAGCTCACTGTTCTGGCCCTATAGGAAACACAGTAGAGTAGAAAAGTGCTCTTTTCTCTCATGCAGAGTGTGTTTCTTGTAAAGGGAGCTAGTGTTTGTTTCCCAGTCCTAAATGGAGTTGAATCACATGCAGTTTCTGGTCCTACGAGCAAGAGTTGTTTTATGGTAAGAAGAGTAACTATTGTGCTGCCATTGCCATACACAGGACAAATAGCACTGGCGTCTGTTCCCAGCAAGTACAGTGTATCGGACTGAAGAGGAGCTACTGTTCTTGTCAGTTTCCTAAGCAGAGTTGAACTAGTTATGGCCCGTGTGTGTAGGAAGCACAGTTCTTATGTTCTGAGCAAGCTCACTGCTCTGGCCCTATAGGAAACACAGTAGAGTAGAAGAGTGCTCTTTTCTCTAAAGCAGAGTGTGTTTCTTGTAAGGCAAGCTAGCGTTTGTTTCCTAGTCCTAAATGGAGTTGAATCACAAGTAGTTTCAGGTCCTACGAACAAGAGTTGTTTTCTGGTAAGGAAAGTCACATTGCGCTCCCATTGCCATACACTTTGCAAATATCACTCGCTTCTGTTCCCAGCAAGTACAGTGTATTGGACTGAAGAGGATCTACTGTTCTTGTCAGGTTCCTAAGCAGACTTGAACTAGATATGGCCGTGTGTGTAGGAAGCACAGTTTTTTTGTTTTGAGCAAGCTCACTGTTCTGGCCCTATAGGAAGCACAGTAGAGTAGAAGAGTGCTCTTTTCTCAAAAGCAGAGTGTGTTTCTTGTAAAGCGAGATAGAGTTTGTTTCCCAGTCCTAAGTGGAGTTGAGTCACATGCAGTTTTTTGTTCTATGAGCAAGAGTTGTTTTCTGGTAAGACGAGTCACTATTGTGCTCCAAATGCCACACACAGTGCAAATAGCACTGGCGTCTGTTCCCAGCAAGTACAGTGTATTGGACTGAAGAGGATCTACTGTTCTTGTCAGTTATCTAAGCAGAGTTGAACTAGATATGGCCCGTGTAGGAAGAACAGTTCTTTTGTTCTGAGCAAGCTCACTGTTCTGGCCATGTAGGAAACACAGTAGAGTAGAAGAGTGCTCTTTTTCTAAAGCAGTTGTGTTTCTTGTAAGGCGAGCTAGCATTTGTTTCCCAGTCCTAAATCGCGTTGAATCACATGCAGTTTGTGGTCCTACGAGCAAGAGTTGTTTTCTGGTAAGGAAAGTCACTATTGCGCTCTCATTGCCATACACAGTGTAAATAGCACTCGCGTCTGTTCCCAGCAAGTACAGTGTATTGGACTGAAGAGGAGCTACTGTTCTTGTCAGTTTCCTAAGCAGAGTTGAACTACATATGGTCCGTGTGTGTAGGAACCACAGTTCTTTTGTTCTGAGCAAGCTCACTGTTTGGACCCCATAGGAAACACAGTAGAGTAGAAGAGTGCTCTTTTCTCTAAAGCAGTGTGTTTCTTGTAAGGTGAGTTAGCGTTTGTTTCCCAGTACTAAATGGAGTTGAATCACATGCAGTTTCTGGTCCTACGACCAAGAGTTGTTTTCTGGTAAGGAAAGTCACTATTGTGCTCCCATTGCCATACACAGTGCAAATAGCACAAGCGTCTGTTCCCAGCAAGTACAGTGTATTGGACTGAAGAGGAACTACTGTTCTTCTCAGTTTCCTAAGCAGAGTTGAACTAGATATGGCCCGTGTGTCTAGGAAGCACAGTTCATTTGTTCTGAGCAAGCTAACTGTTCTGGCCCTATATGAAACACAGTAGAGTAGAAGAGTGCTCTTTTCTCAAAAGCAGAGTGTGCTTCTCGTAAGGTGAGCTAGAGTTTGTTTCCCAGTCCTAAATGGAGTTGAGTCACATGCAGTTTTTGGTCCTATGAGCAATAGTGGTTTTCTGGTAAGACGAGTCACTATTGTGCTCCAATTGCCATACACAGTGCACATAGCACTCGCGTCTGTTCTCAGCAAGAACAGTGTATTGGACTGAAGAGGAGCTGCTGTTCTTGTCAGTTTCCTAAGCAGAGTTGAAATAGATATGGCACATGTGTTTAGGAAGCACAGTTATTATGTTCTGAGCAAGCTCACTGTTCTGGTCCTACAGGAAACACAGTAGAGTAGAAGAGTGCTCTTTTCTCTAAAGCAGAGTGTGTTTCTTGTAAGGCGAGCTCGCGTTTGTTTCCCAGTCCTAAATGGAGTTGAATCACAGACAGTTTCTGGTCCTGCGAGCAAGAAATATTTTCTGGTAAGGAAAGTCATTATTGTGCTCCCATTGCCATACACAGTGCAAATAGCACATGTGTCTGTTCCCAGCAAGCACAGTGTATTGGACTGAAGAGGAGCTACTGTTCTTGTCAGGTTCCTAAGCAGAGTTGAACTAGATATGGCCCATGTGTGTAGGAAGTGAGTTCTTATGTTATGAGCAAGCTCACTGTTCTGGCCCTATAGGAAACACAGTAGAGTAGAAGAGTGCTCTTTTCTCTAAAGCAGAGTGTGTTTCTTGTAAGGCGAGCTAGCGTTTGTTTCTCAATCCTAAATGGAGTAGAGTCACATGCAGTTTTTTGTCCTACGAGCAAGAGTTGTTTTCTGGTAAGACTAGTCACTATTGTGCTCCAATTGCCATACACAGTGAAAATAGCACTCGCGTCTGTTCCCCGCAAGTAAAGTGTATTGGACTGAAGAGGAGCTACTGTTCTTGTCAGGTTCCTAAGCAGAGTTGAACTAGATATGGCCCATGTGTGTAGGAAGTGAGTTCTTATGTTATGAGCAAGCTCACTGTTCTGGCCCTATAGGAAACACAGTAGAGTAGAAGAGTGCTCTTTTCTCTAAAGCAGAGTGTGTTTCTTGTAAGGCGAGCTAGCGTTTGTTTCCCAATCCTAAATGGAGTTGAGTCACATGCAGTTTTTTGTCCTACGAGCAAGAGTTGTTTTCTGGTAAGACTAGTCACTATTGTGCTCCAATTGCCATACACAGTGAAAATAGCACTCGCGTCTGTTCCCCGCAAGTAAAGTGTATTGGACTGAAGAGGAGCTACTGTCCTTGTCAGTTTCCTAAGCAGAGTTGAACTAGATATGGCCCGTGTGTGTAGGAAGCACAGTTCTTTTGTTCTGAGCAAGCTCACTGTTCAGACCCCATAGGAAACACAGTAGAGCAGAAGAGTGTTCTTTTCTCAAAAGCAGAGTGTGTTTCATGTAAGGCGAGCTAGCATTTGTTTCCCAGTCATAAATGGAGTTGAATCACATGCAGTTTCTGGTCCTACAAGCAAGAGTTGTTTTCTGGTAAGGAAAGTCACTATTGTGCTCCCATTGCCACACACAGTGCAAGTAGCACTCGCGTCGGTTCCCAGAAAGTACAGTGTATCGGACTGAAGAGGAGCTACTGTTCTTGTCAATTTCTTAAGCAGAGTTGAACTAGATATGGCCCATGTGTAGGAAGCACAGTTCTTTTGTTCTGAGCAATCTCACTGTTCTGGCCCTATAGGAAACACAGTAGAGTAGAAGAGTGCTCTTTTCTCTAATGCAGAGTGTGTTTCTTGTAAGGCGAACTAGTGTTTGTTTCCCAGTCCTAAATGGAGTTGAATCACATGCAGTTTCTGGTCCTACGAGCAAGAGTTGTTTTCTGGTAAGGAAAGTCAGTATTGCGCTCCCATTGCCATACACAGTGCAAATAGCACTCCCGTCTGTTCCCAGCAAGTACAGTGTATGGGACTGAAGAGGAGCTACTGTTCTTGTCAGTTTCCTTAGCAGAGTTGAACTAGATATGGCTGTGTGTGTAGGAAGCACAGTTCTTATGTTCTGAGCAAGCTCACTGTTCTGGCCCTATAGGAAACACAGTAGAGTAGAAGAGTGCTCTTTTCTCAAAAGCAGAGTGTGTTTCTTGTAAGGCAAGCTAGCGTTTGTTTCCTAGTCCAAAATGGAGTTGAATCACATGCAGTTTCAGGTCCTAAGAACAAGAGTTGTTTTCTGGTAAGGAAAGTCACATTGCGCTCCCATTGCCATACACTGTGCAAATAGCACTCGCGTCTGTTCCCAGCAAGTACAGTGTATTGGACTGAAGAGGATCTACTGTTCTTGTCAGGTTCCTAAGCAGAGTTGAACTAGATATGGCCGTGTGTGTAGGAAGCACAGTTTTTTTTTGTTCTGAGCAAGCTCACTGTTCGGACCCCATAGAAAACACAGTAGGGTAGAAGAGTGCTTTTTTCTCAAACGTAGAGTGTGTTTCTTTTAAGACGAGCTAGCTTTTGTTTCCCATTCATAAATGGAGTGGAATCAAATGCAGTTTCTGGTCCTACGAGCAAGAGTTGTTTTCTGGTAAGGAAAGTCACTATTGCGCTCCCATTGCCATACAGAGTGCAAATAGCCCTCCCGTCTGTTCCCAGCAAGTACAGTGTATTGGACTGAAGAGGAGCTACTGTTCTTGTCAGTTTCCTAAGAAGAGTTGAACTAGATATGGCCCATGTGTTTAGGAAGCACAGTTCTTTTTTTCTGAGAACGCTCACTGTTCTGGCCCTATAGGAAGCACAGTAGAGTAGAAGAGTGCTCTTTTCTCAAAAGCAGAGTGTGTTTCTTGTAAAGCGAGCTAGAGTTTGTTTCCCAGTCCTAAATGGAGTTGAGTCACATGCAGGTTTTCTTCTATGAGTAAGAGTTGTTTTCTGGTGAGACGAATCACTATTGTGCTCCAATTGCCGTACACAGTGCAAATAGCACTGGCGTCTGTTCCCAGCAAGTACAGTGTATTGGACTGAAGAGGATCTACTGTTCTTGTCAGTTTCCTAAGCAGAGTTGAACTAGATATGGCCCGTGTGTGGGAAGCACAGTTCTTTTGTTCTGAGCAAGCTCACTGTTCTGGCCCTGTAGGAAACACAGTAGAGTAGAAGAGTGCTCTTTTTCTAAAGCAGAGTGTGTTTCTTGTAAGGCGAGCTAGCATTTGTTTCCCAGTCCTAAATGGAGTTGAATCACAGACAGTTTCTGGTCCTGCGAGCAAGAAATATTTTCTGGTAAGGAAAGTCATTATTGTGCTCCCATTGCCATACACAGTGCAAATAGCACATGTGTCTGTTCCCAGCAAGTACAGTGTATTGGACTGAAGAGGAGCTACTGTCCTTGTCAGTTTCCTAAGCAGAGTTGAACTAGATATGGCCCGTGTGTGTAGGAAGCACAGTTCTTTTGTTCTGAGCAAGCTCACCGTTCAGACCCCATAGGAAACACAGTAGAGCAGAAGAGTGCTCTTTTCTCAAAAGCAGAGTGTGTTTCATGTAAGGCGAGCTAGCATTTGTTTCCCAGTCATAAATGGAGTTGAATCACATGCAGTTTCTGGTCCTACGAGCAAGAGTTGTTTTCTGGTAAGGAAAGTCACTATTGTGCTCCCATTGCTACACACAGTGCAAGTAGCACTCGCGTCGGTTCCCAGAAAGTACAGTGTATCGGACTGAAGAGGAGCTAATGTTCTTGTCAATTTCTTAAGCAGAGTTGAACTAGATATGGCCCATGTGTAGGAAGCACAGTTCTTTTGTTCTGAGCAATCTCACTGTTCTGGCCCTATAGGAAACACAGTAGAGTAGAAGAGTGCTCTTTTCTCTAATGCAGAGTGTGTTTCTTGTAAGGCGAACTAGTGTTTGTTTCCCAGTCCTAAATGGAGTTGAATCACATGCAGTTTCTGGTCCTACGAGCAAGAGTTGTTTTCTGGTAAGGAAAGTCACTATTGCTCTCCAATTGCCATACACAGTGCAAATAGCACTCCCATCTGTTCCCAGCAAGTACAGTGTATGGGACTGAAGAGGATCTACTGTTCTTGTCAGTTTCCTAAGCAGAGTTGAACTAGATATGGCCGTGTGTGTAGGAAGCACAGTTCTTTTGTTCTGAGCAAGCTCACTGTTCGGACCCCATAGGAAACACAGTAGAGTAGAAGAGTGCTCTTTTCTCTAAAGCAGTGTGTTTCTTGTAAGGCGAGCTAGTGTTTGTTTCCCAGTCCTAAATGGAGTTGAATCACATGCAGTTTCTGGTCCTACGAGCAAGAGTTGTTTTCTGGTAAGAAAGTCACTATTGCGTTCCCATTGCCATACACAGTGCAAATAGCACATGTGTCTGTTCCGAGCAATTACAGTGTATTGGACTGAAGAGGAGCTACTGTTCTTCTCAGTTTCCTAAGCAGAGTTGAACTAGATATGGCCCGTGTGTCTAGGAAGCACAGTTCATTTGTTCTGAGCAAGCTAACTGTTCTGGCCCTATAGGAAACAGAGTAGAGTAGAAGAGTGCTCTTTTCTCAAAAGTAGAATGTGTTTCTTGTAAGATGAGCTAGAGTTTGTTTCCCAGTCCTAAATGGAGTTGAATCACAGACAGTTTTTGGTCCTACGAGCAAGAGTTGTTTTCTGGTAAGAAGAGTCACTATTGCGCTCCAAATGTCATACACAGTACAAATAGCACTCGTGTCTGTTCCCAGCAAGTACAGTGTATTGGACTGAATAGGAGCTACTGTTCTTGTCAGTTTCCTAAGCAGAATTGAACTAGATATGGCCGTGTGTGTAGGAAGCACAGTTCTTTTGTTCTGAGCAAGCTCACTGTTCGGACCCCATAGGAAACAAAGTAGAGTAGAAGAGTGCTCTTTTCCCAAAAGCAGAGTGTGTTTCTTGTAAGGCGAGCTACCGTTTGTTTCCCAGTCCTAAATGGAGTTGAATCACATGCAGTTTCTGGTCCTAAGAGCAAGAGTTGTTTTCTGGTAAGGAAAGTCACTATTGTGCTCACACTGCCATACACAGTGCAAATAGCACTCCCGTCTGTTCCCAGCAAGTACAGTGTATCGGACTGAAGAGGAGCTACTGATCTTGTCAGTTTCCTATGCAGAGTTGAACTAGATAAGGCCCGTGTGTGTAGGAAGCACAGTTCTTATGTTCTGAGCATGCTAACTGTTCTGGCCCTATAGGAAACACAGTAGAGTAGAAAAGTGCTCTTTTCTCAAAAGCAGAGTGTGTTTCTTGTAAGGCGAGCTAGCGTTTGTTTCCCTAGTCCTAAATGGAGTTGAATCGCATGCAGTTTCTGGTCCTACGAACAAGAGTTTTTTTCTGGTAAGGAAAGTCACTATTGCGCTCCCATTGCCATACACAGGGCAAATAGCACTCGCGTCTTTTCCCAGCAAGTACAGTGTATTGGACTGAAGAGGATCTACTGTTCTTGTCAGGTTCCTAAGCAGAATTGAACTAGATATGGCCGTGTGTGTAGGAAGCACAGTTCTTTTGTTCCGAGCAAGCTCACTGTTCTGGCCCTATAGGAAACACAGTAGAGTAGAAGAGTGCTCTTTTCTCAAAAGCAGAGTGTGTTTCTTGTAAGGCGAGCTAGCGTTTGTTTCCCAGGCCTAAATGGAGTTGAATCACATGCAGTTTGTGTTCCTAGGAGCAAGAGTTGTTTTCTGTTAAGGAAAGTCACTATTGCGCTCTCATTGCCATACTCAGTGCAAATAGCACTCGCGTCTGTTCCCAGCAAGTACAGTGTATTGGACTGAAGAGGAGCTACTGTTCTTGTCAGTTTCCTAAGCAGAGTTGAACTAGTTATGGCCCGTGTGTAGGAAGCACAGTTCTTTTGTTCTGAGCAAGTTCACTGTTCTGGCCTTATAGGAAACACAGTAGAGTAGAAGATTGCTCTTTTCTCAAAAGCAGAGTCGGTTTCTTGTAAGGCGAGCTAGCGTTTGTTTCCCAGTCCTAAATGGAGTTGAATCCCATGCAGTTTCTGGTCCTACGAGCAAGAGTTGTTTTCTGGTAAGAAGAGTCACTATTGCGCTCCCATTGTCATACACAGGGCAAATAGCACTGGCATCTGATCCCAGGAAGTACTGTGTATTGGACTGAAGAGGATCTACTGTTCTTGTCAGGTTCCTATGCAGAATTGAACTAGATATGGCCTCTGTGTTTAGGAAGCACAGTTATTATGTTCTGAGCAAGTTCACTGTTCTGACCCTATAGGAAACACAGTAGAGTAGAAGAGTGCTCTTTTCTCAAAAGCAGAGTGTCTTTCTTGTGAGCAGAGTTAGCGTTTGTTTCCCAGTCCTAAATGGAGTTGAGTCACATGCAGTTTGTGGTCCTAAGAGCAAGAGTTGTTTTCTGGTAAGAAGAGTCATTATTGCGCTCCCATTGCCATACAGAGTACAAATAGCACTCGCGTCTGTTCCCAGCAAGTACAGTGTATTAGACTGAAGAGGAGCTACCGTTCTTGTCAGTAACCTAAGCAAAGTTGAATTAGATATGGCCCATGTGTGTAGGAAGCACAGTTCTTTTGTTCTGAGCAAGCTCACTGTTCGGACCCCATAGGAAACCCAGTAGAGTAGATGAGTGCTCTTTACTCAAAAGCAGAGTGTGTTTCTTGTAGGCGAGCTAGCATTTGTTTCCCAGTCCTAAATGGAGTTGAATCCCATGCAGTTTCTGGTCCTACGAGCAATACTTGTTTTCTGGTAAGAAGAATCACTATTGTGCTCTCAATGTCATACACAGTACAAATATTATTGGCGTCGGTTGCCAACATGTACAATGTATTGGACTGAAGAGAATCTACTGTTCTTGTCAGGTTCCTAAGCAGAATTGAACTAGGTATGGTCGTGTGTGTATGAAGCACAGTTCTTTTGTTCTGAGCAAGTACACTGTTCTGGCCCTATAGGAAACACAGTAGAGTAGAAGAGTGCTCTTTTCTCAAAAGCAGAGTGTTTTTCTTGTAAGGCGAGCTAGCGTTTCTTTCCCAGTCCTAAATGGAGTTGAATCACATGCAGTTTCAGGTCCTACGAACAAGAGTTGTTTTCTGGTAAGGAAAGTCACTATTGTGCTCTCATTGCCATACACAGTGCAAATAGCCCTCCCGTCTCGTCCCAGCAAGTACAGTGTATTGGACTGAAGAGGAGCTACAGTTCTTGTCAGTTTCCTAAGAAGAGTTGAACTAGATATGGCCCCTGTGTGTAGGAAGCACAGTTCTTTTGTTCTGAGCAAGTACACTGTTCTGGCCCTATAGGAAACACAGTAGAGTAGAAGAGTGCTCTTTTCTCAAAAGCAGAGTGTGTTTCTTGTAAGGTGAGCTAGAGTTTGTTTCCCAGTCCTAAATGGAGTTGAGTTACATGCAGTTTCTGGTCGTACGAGCAAGAGTTGTTTTCTGGTAAGATGAGTCACTATTGTGCTCCAATTTCCATACACAGTGCAAATAGCACTCACGTCTGTTCTCAGCAAGTACAGTGTATCGGAGTGAAGAGGAGCTGCTGTTCTTGTCAGTTTCCTAAGCAGAGTTGAACTAGATATGGCCCGTGTGTTTAGGAAGCACAGTTATTATGTTCTGAGCAAGCTCACTGTTCTGGCCCTATAGGAAACTCAGTAGAGTAGAATAGTGCTCTTTTCTCAAAAGCAGAGTGTGTTTCTTGTAAGGCGAGCTAGCGTTTGTTTCCTAGTCCTAAATGGAGTTGAATCACATGCAGTTTCTGGTCCTACGAACAAGAGTTGTTTTCTGGTAAGGGAAGTCACTATTGCGCTCCCATTGCCATACACAGGGCAAATAGCACTCGCGTCTTTTCCCAGCAAGTACAGTGTATTGGACTGAATAGGAGCTACTGTTCTTGTCAGTTTCCTAAGCTGAGTTGAACTACATATGGTCCTTGTGTGTAGGAAGCACAGTTCTTTTGTTCTGAGCAAGCTCACTGTTTGGACCCCATAGGAAACACAGCAGAGTAGAAGAGTGCTCTTTTCTCTAAAGCAGAGTGTGTTTCTTGTAAGGTGAGCTAGCGTTTGTGTCTCAGTCCTAAATGGAGTGGAATCACATGCAGTTTCTGGTCCTATGAGCAAGAGTTGTTTTATGGTAAGAATAGTCACTATTGCGCTGCCATTGCCATACACAGGACAAATAGCACTGGCATCTGTTCCCAGCAAGTACAGTGTATTGGAATGAAGAGGATCTGCCGTTCTTGTCAGGTTTCTAAGCAGAATTGAACTAGATATGGCCGTGTGTGTAGGAAGCACAGTTCTTTGTTCTGAGCAAGCTCACTTTTCGGACACCATAGGAAACACAGTAGAGTAGAAGAGTGCTCTTTTCTAAAAAGCAGAGAGTGTTTCTTGTAAGGCGAGCTAGCGTTTGTTTCCCAGTCCTAAATGGTGTTGAATCACATGCAGTTTGTGTTCCTAGGAGCAAGAGTTGTTTTCTGTTAAGGAAAGTCACTATTGTGCTCTCATTGCCATACACAGTGCAAATAGCACTCGCGTCTGTTCTCATCAAGTACAGTGTATTGGACTGATGAGGAGCTACTGTTCTTGTCAGTTTCCTAAGCAGAGTTGAACTAGTTATGGCCCGGGTGTAGGAAGCACAGTTCTTTTGTTCTGAGCAAGTTCACTGTTCTGGCCTTATAGGAAACACAGTAGAGTAGAAGATTGGTCTTTTCTCAAAAGCAGAGTGTGTTTCTTGTAAGGCGAGTTAGCGTTTGTTTCCCAGTCCTAAATGGAGTTGAATCCCATGCAGGTTCTGGTCCTACGAGCAAGAGTTGTTTTCTGGTAAGAAGAGTCACTATTGCGCTCCCATTGTCATACACAGGGCAAATAGCACTGGCATCTGATCCCAGGAAGTACAGTGTATTGGACTGAAGAGGATCTACTGTTCTTGTCAGGTTCCTACACAGAATTGAACTAGATATGGCCATGTGTGTAGAAAGCACAGTTCTTTTGTTCTGAGCAAGCTCACTGTTTGGACCCCATTGGAAACACAGTAGAGTAGAAGAGTGCTCTTTTCTCAAAAGCAGAGTGTGTTTATTGAAAGGCGAGCTAGTGTTTGTTTCCCAGTCAGAAATGGAATTGAATCCCGTGCAGTTTTTGGTCCTACGAGCAAGAGATTTTTCTGGTAAGAAGAGTCACTATTGTGCTCCCATTGCCAGAAACAGTGCAAATAGCACAGGCATCTGTTCCATGCATGTACAGAGTATTGGACTGAAGAGGAGCTACTGTTCTTGTCAGTTTTTTAAGCAGAGTTGAACTAGATATGGCCCCTGTGTGTAGGAAGCACAGTTCTTTTGTTCTGAGCAAGTTCACTGTTCTGGCCCTATAGGAAACACAGTAGAGTAGAAGAGTGCTCTTTTCTCAAAAGCAGAGTGTGTTTCTTGTAAGGCAAGCTAGCGTTTCTTTCCCAGTTTTAAATGGAGTTGTGTCTCATGCAGTTTCTGGTCCTATGAGCAAGAGTTGTTTTCTGGTAAGAAGAGTCACTATTGCGCTCCCTTTGTCATACACAGGGCAAATAGCACTGGTGTCTGTTCCCAGCAAGTGCAGTGTATTTGACTGAAGAGCGTATACTGTTCTCGTCAGTTTCCTAAGCAGAATTGAATTAGATACGGCCCGTGTGTGTAGGAAGCACAGTCCTTTTGTTCTGAGCAAGCTCATTGTTCTGGCCATAGAGGTAACACAGTAGAGTAGAAGAGTGCTCTTTTCTCAAAAGCAGAGTGTGTTTCTTGTGAGCAGAGCCAGCGTTTGTTTCCCAGTCCTAAATGGAGGTGAGTCACATGCAGTTTGTGGTCCTAAGAGCAAGAGTTGTTTTCTGGTAAGAAGAGTCACTATTGCGCTCCCATTGCCATAGAGAGTACAAATAGCACTCGCGTCTCTTCCCAGCAAATACAGTGTATTAGACTGAAGAGGAGCTACTGTTCTTGTCAGTGACCTAAACAAAGTTGAATTAGATATGGCCCATGTGTGTAGGAAGCTCAGTTCTTTTGTTCTGAGCAAGCTCACTGTTTGGACCCCATAGGAAACCCAGTAGAGTAGATGAGTGCTCTTTTCTCAAAAGCAGAGTGTGTTTCTTGTAGTCAAGCTGGCGTTTGTATCCCAGTCCTAAATGGAGTTGAATCCCATGCAGTTTCTGGTCCTACGAGCAAGAATTATTTTCTGGTAAGAAGAATCACTATTGTGCTCTCAATGTCATACACAGTGCAAATAGCATTGTCGTCGGTTCCCAGCATGTACAGTGTATTGGAATGAAGAGAATCTACTGTTCTTGTCAGGTTCCTAAGCAGAATTGAACTAGATATGGTCGTGTGTGTAGGAAGCACAGTTCTTTTTTTCTGAGCAAGTTCACTGTTCTGGCCCTATAGAAAACACAGTAGAGTAGAAGAGTGCTCTTTTCCTCAAAAGCAGAGTGTGTTTTTTGTAAGGCGAGCTAGCGTTTCTTTCCCAGTCCTAAATGGAGTTGAGTCACTTGCAGTTTCTGGTCCTACGAGCAAGAGTTGTTTTCTGGTAAGAAGAGTCTCTATTGCGCTCCCATTGTCATACACAGGGCAAATAGCACTGGTGCCTGTTCGCAGCATGTGCAGTGTATTTGAGTGGAGGGTATACTGTTCTTGTCAGTTTCCTAAGCAGAGTTGAACTAGATATGGCCGTGTGTGTAGGAAGCACAGTTTTTTTGTTCTGAGCAAGCTCACTGTTCGGAACACATAGGAAACACAGTAGTGTAGAAGAGTGCTCTTTTCTCAAAAGCAGAGTGTGTTTATTGTAAGGTGAGCTAGCGTTTGTTTCCCAGTCCTAAATGGAGTTGAGTCACATGCAGTTTTTTGTCCAACGAGCAAGAGTTGTTTTCTGGTAAGACAAGTCACTATTGTGCTCCAATTGCCATACACAGTGCAAATATCACTCGCTTCTGTTCCCCACAAGTACAGTGTATCGGACTGAAGAGGAGCTTCTGTTCTTGTCAGTTTCATAAGCAGAGTTGAACTAGATATGGCCCGTGTGTGTAGGAAGCACAGTTCTTATGTTCTGAGCAAGCTCACTGTTCTGGCCCCTTAGGAAACACAGTAGAGTAGAAGAGTGCTCTTTTCTCTAAAGTAGAGTGTGTTTCTTGTAAGGTGAGCTAGCTTTTGTTTCCCAGTCCTAAATGGAGTTGAATCACATGCAGTTTCTGGTCCTACAAGCAAGAGTTATTTTCTGGTAAGAAGAGTCACTATTGAGCTGCCATTGCCATACACAGGACAAATAGCACTGGCGTCTCTTAGCAGCAATACAGTGTATTGGACTGAAGAGGATCTACTGTTCTTGTCAGGTTCCTAAGCAGAATTGAACTAGTTATGGCCGTGTGTGTAGGAAGCACAGTCCTTTTGTTCTGAGCAAGCTCACTGTTCAGACCCAAAAGGAAACACAGTAGAGTAGAAGAGTGCTCTTTTCTCAAAAGCAGAGTGTGTTTCTTGTAAGGCGAGCTAGCGTTTGCTTCCCAGTCCTAAATGGAGTTGAGTCACATGCAGTTTTTTGTCCTACCAGCAAGAGTTGTTCTCTTGTAAGACTAGTCACTATTGTGCTCCAATTGCCATACACAGTGCAAATAGCACTCGCGTCTGTTCCCCGAAAATACAGTGTCTTGGACTGAAGAGGAGCTACTGTTCTTCTCAGTTTCCTAAGCAGAGTTGAACTAGATATGGCCGGTGTGTGTAGGAAGCACAGTTCTTTTGTTCTGAGCAAGCTCACTTTTCGGACCCCATAGGAAGCACAGTAGAGTAGAAGTGTGCTCTTTTCTCAAAAGCAGGGTGTGTTTCATGTAAGGCGAACTAGCATTTGTAACCTAGTCCTAAATGGAGTTGAATCACATGCAGTTTCTGGTTCTATGAGCAATAGTTGTTTTCTGGTAAGGAAAGTCACTATTGCGCTCCCATTGCCATACACAGTGCAAATAGCACTCGCGTCAGTTCCCAGCAAGTACAGTGTTTCGGAATGAAGAGGAGGTACTGTTCTTGTCAGTTTCCTAAGCAGAGTTGAGCTAGTTATGGCCCGTGTGTAGGAAGCACAGTTCTTTTGTTCTGACCAAGCTCACTGTTATGGCCATATAGGAAAAACAGTAGAGTAGAGGCGTGCTCTTTTCTCAAAAGTAGAGTGTGTTTTTGTAAGGCAAGCTAGCGTTTGTTTCCTAGTCCTAAATGGAGTTGAATCCCATGCAGTTTCTGGTCCTACGAACAAGAGTTGTTTTCTGGTAAGAAAAGTTTCTATTGCGCTCCCATTGCCCTACACAAGGCAGATAGCACTTGCGTCTTTTCCCAGAATGTACGGTGTATCGGACTGAAGAGGAGCTACTGTTCTTGTCAGTTTCCTAAGCAGAGTTGAACTAGATATGGCCGTGTGTAGGAAGCACAGTTCTTTTGTTCTGAGCAAGCTCACTGTTCTGGCCCTATAGGAAACACAGTAGAGTAGAAGAGTGCTCTTTTCTCTAAAGCAGTGTGTTTCTTGTAAGGTGAGCTAGCTTTTGTTCCCAGTCCAAAATGGAGTTGAATCACATGCAGTTTCTGGGTCCTATGAGCAAGAGTTGTTATATAGTAAGAAGAGTCACTATTGCGCTGCCATTGCCATTCACAGGACAAATAGCACTGGCGTTTGTTCCCAACAAGTACAGTGTATTGGACTGAAGAGGATCTACTGTTCTTGTCAGGTTCCTAAGCAGAATTGAACTAGATATGGTCGTGTATGTAGGAAGCACAGTTCTTTTGTTCTGAGCAGGCTCACTGTTCGGACCCCATAGGAAACACAGTAGAGTAGAAGATTGCTATTTTCTCAAAAGCGGAGTGTCTTTCTTGTAAGGCGAGCTAGCGTTTGTTTCCCAGTCCTAAATGGAGTTGAGTCACATGCAGTTTCTGGTTCTACGAGCAAGAGTTGTTTTCTGGTAAGGAAAGTAACTATTGCGCTCCCATTGCCATACACAGTGCAAATAGCCCTCCTGTCTGTTCCCAGCAAGTACAGTGTATTGGACTGAAGAGGAGCTACTGTTCTTCTCAGTTTCTAAGAAGAGTTGAACTAGATATGGCCCGTGTGTGTAGGAAGCACAGTTCTTTTGTTCTGAGCAAGCTCACTGTTCGGACCCCATAGGAAGCACAGTAGAGTAGAAGAGTGCTCTTTTCTCAAAAGCAGAGTGTGTTTCATGATAGGCGAGCTAGCATTTGTTTCCCAGTCCTAAATGGAGTTGAATCACATGCAGTTTCTGGTCCTACGAGCAAGAGTTGTTTTCTGGTAAAGAAAGTCACTATTGTGCTCCCATTACCATACACAGTGCAAATAACACTCGCGTCTGTTCCCAGCAAGTACAGTGTATCGGACTGAAGAGGAGCTACTGTTCTTGTCAGTTTCCTAAGCAGAGTTGAACTAGATATGGCCCCTGTGTAGGAAGCACAGTTCTTTTGTTCTGAGCAAGCTCACTGTTCTGGCCCTATAGGAAACACAGTAGAGTAGAAGAGTGCTCTTTTCTCTAAAGCAGAGTGTGTTTCTTGTAAGGTGAGCTAGCTTTTGTTTCCCAGTCCTAGATGGAGTTGAATCACATGCAGTTTCTGGTCCTACGAGCAAGAGTTGTTTTATGGTAAGAAGAGTCACTATTGCGCTGCCATTGCCATACACAGGACAAATAGCACTGGCGTCTGTTCCCAGGAAGTACAGTGTATTGGACTGAAGAGGATCTACTGTTCTTGTCAGGTTCCTAAGCAGAATTGAACTAGTTATGGCCGTGTGTGTAGGAAGCACAGTTATTTTGTTCTGAGCAATCTCACTGTTCAGACCCAATAGGAAACACAGTAGAGTAGAAGAGTGCTCTTTTCTCAAAAGCAGAGTGTGTTTCTTGTAAGGCGAGCTAGCGTTTGTTTCCCAGTCCTAAATGGAGTTGAGTCACATGCAGTTTTTTGTCCTACGAGCAAGAGTTGTTTTCTGGTAAGACGAGTCACTATTGTGCTCCAATTGCCATACACAGTGCAAATAGCACTCGCGTCTGTTCCCCGAAAGTACAGTGTATTGGACTGAAGAGGAGCTACTGTTCTTCTCAGTTTCCTAAGCAGAGTTGAACTAGATATGGCCCGTGTGTGTAGGAAGCACAGTTCTTTTGTTCTGACCAAGCTCACTGCTCTTGCCATATAGGAAACACAGTAGAGTAGAAGAGTGCTCTTTTCTCTAAAGCAGAGTGTGTTTCTTGTAAGGCGAGGTAGCATTTGTTTCCCAGTCCTAAATGGAGTTGAATCACACGCAGTTTCTAGTCCTACGTGCAAGAGTTGTTTTATGGTAAGAAGAGTCACTATTGCGCTGCCATTGCCTTACACAGGACAAATAGCACTAACGTCTGTTCCCAGCAAGTACAGTGTATTGGACTGAAGAGGATCTACCGTTCTTGTCAGGTTCCTAAGCAGAATTGAACTAGATATGGCCGTGTGTGTAGGAAGCACAGTTTTTTTGTTCTGAGCAAGCTCACTGTTCGGACACCATAGGTAACACAGTAGAGTAGAAGAGTGCTCTTCTCAAAAACAGAGTGTGTTTCTTGTAAGGCGAGCTAGCATTTGTTTCCCAGTCCTAAATGGAGTTGAATCACATGCAGTTTCTGGTCCTAAGAGCATGAGTTGTTTTCTGGTAAGGAAAGTCACTATTGCGCTCCCCTTGCCATACACAGTGCAAATAGCTCTCGCGTCTGTTCCCAGCAATTACAGTGTATTGGACTGAAGAGGAGCTACTGTTCTTGTCAGTTTCCTAAGCAGAGTTGAACATGATATGGCCCTTGTGTGTAGGAAGCACAGTTCTTATGTTCTGAGCAAGCTCACTCTTCTGGCCCTATAGGAAACACAGTAGAGTAGAAGCGTGCTCTTTTCTCAAAAGCAGAGTGTGTTTTTGTAAGGCGAGCTAGCGTTTGTTTCCTAGTTAAATGGAGTTGAATCACATGCAGTTTCTGGTCCTACGAAGAAGAGTTGTTTTCTGGTAAAGAAAGTCACTATTGTGCTCCCATTGCCATACACAGTGCAAATAGCACATGCGTCTGTTCCCAGCAAGTACAGTGTATCGGACAAAAGAGGAGCTACTGTTCTTGTCAGTTTCCTAAGCAGAGTTGAACTAGATATGGCTCGTGTGTAGGAAGCACAGTTCTTTTTTTCTGAGCAAGCTCACTGTTCTGGCCCTATAGGAAATACAGTAGAGTAGAAGAGTGCTCTTTTCTAAAAAGCAGAGTGTGTTTCTTGTAAAGCGAGCTAGAGTTTGTTTCCCAGTCCTAAATGGAGTTGAATCACATGCAGTTTCTGGTCCTACGAGCAAGAGTTGTTTTCTGCTAAGAAGAGTCACTATTGCGCTGCCATTGCCATAGCACTGGCGTCTGTTCCCAGCAAGTACAGTGTATTGGACTGAAGAGGATATACTGTTCTTGTCAGGTTCCTAAGCAGACTTGAACTAGATATGGCCGTGTGAGTAGGAAGTACAGTTTTTTTGTTCTGAGCAAGCTCACTGTTCGGAACACATAGGAAACACAGTAGAGTAGAAGAGTGCTCTTTTCTCAAAAGCAGAGTGTGTTTCATGTAAGGCGAGCTAGCGTTTGTTTCCCAGTCCTAAATGGAGTTGAGTCACATGCAGTTTTTTGTCCTACGAGCAAGAGTTGTTTTCTGGTAAGACAAGTCACTATTGTGCTCCAATGCCATACACAGTGCAAATAGCACTCACGTCTGTTCCCCGCAATTACAGTGTATTGGACTGAAGAGGAGCTACTGTTCTTGTTGGTTTCCTAAGCAGAGTTGAACTAGATATGGCCCGTGTTTAGGAAGCACAGTTCTTTTGTTCTGAGCAAGCTCACTCTTCGGACCTGATAGGAAAAAAAATAGAGTAGAAGAGGGCTCTTTTCTCAAATGCAGAGTGTGTTTCATGTAAGGCGAGCTAGCATTTGTTTCCCAGTTCTAAATGGAGTTGAATCACATGCAATTACTGGTCCTACGAGCAACAGTTGTTTTCTGGTAAGAAGAGTCACTATTACGCTGCCATTGCCATACACAGGACAAATAGCACTGGCGTCTGTTCCCAGCAAGTACAGTGTATTGGACTGAAGAGGATCTACTGTTCTTGTCAGGTTCCTAAGCAGAATTGAATTAGATATGGCCGAGTATGTAGGAAGCACAGTTCTTTTGTTCTGAGCAAGCTCACTGCTCGGACACCATAGGAAACACAGTAGAGTAGAAGAGTGCTCTTTTCTCAAAAGCAGAGTGTGTTTCTTGTAAGGCGAGCTAGCATTTGTTTCCCAGTCCTAAATGGAGTTGAATCACATGCAGTTTCTGGCCCTAAGAGCATGAGTTGTTTTCTGGTAAGGAAAGTCACTATTGCGCTCCCCTTGCCATACACAGTGCAAATAGCACTCGCGTCTGTTCCCAGCAAGTACAGTGTATTGGACTGAAGAGGAGCTACTGTTCTTGTCAGTTTCCTAAGCAGAGTTGAACATGATATGGCCCTTGTGTGTAGGAAGCACAGTTCTTATGTTCTGAGCAAGCTCACTCTTCTGGCCCTATAGGAAACACAGTAGAGTAGAAGCGTGCTCTTTTCTCAAAAGCAGAGTGTGTTTTTGTAAGGCGAGCTAGCGTTTGTTTCCTAGTTAAATGGAGTTGAATCACATGCAGTTTCTGGTCCTATGAAGAAGAGTTGTTTTCTGGTAAAGAAAGTCACTATTGTGCTCCCATTGCCATACACAGTGCAAATAGCACTCGCGTCTGTTCCCAGAAAGTACAGTGTATCGGACTGAAGAGGAGCTACTGTTCTTGTCAGGTTCCTAAGCAGACTTGAACTAGATATGGCCGTGTGAGTAGGAAGCACAGATTTTTTGTTCTGAGCAAGCTCACTGTTCTGGCCCTATAGGAAAAAAAGTAGAGTAGAAGAGTGCTCTTTTATCAAAAGCAGAGTGTGTTTCTTGGAAGTCGAGCTAGCGTTTGTTTCCCAGTCCCAAATGGAGTTGAGTCACATGCAGTTTTTTGTCCTATGAGCAAGAGTTGTTTTCTGGTAAGACAAGTCACTATTGTGCTCCAATTGCCATACACAGGACAAATAGCACTGGCGTCTGTTCCCAGCAAGTACAGTGTATTGGACTGAAGAGGATCTACTGTTCTTGTCAGGTTCCTAAGCAGACTTGAACTAGATATGGCCGTGTGTGTAGGAAGCACAGTTTTTTTGTTCTGAGCAAGCTCACTGTTCGGAACACATAGGAAAAACAGTAGAGTAGAAGAGTGCTCTTTTCTCAAAAGCAGAGTTTGTTTCTTGTAAGGCGAGCTAGCGTTTGTTTCCCAGTCCTAAATGGAGTTGAGTCACATGCAGTTTTTTGTCCTATGAGCAAAAGTTGTTTTCTGGTAAGACAAGTCACTATTGTTCTCCAATAGCCATACACAATGCAAATAGCACTCGCGTTTGTTCCCCGCAAGTACAGTGTATTGGACGGAAGAGGAGCTACTGTTCTTGTCAGTTTCCTAAGCAAAGTTGAACTAGATATGGCCCGTGTGTGTAGGAAGCACAGTTCTTTTGTTCTGAGCAAGCTCACTGTTCAGACCCCATAGGAAACACAGTAGAGTAGAAGAGTGCTCTTTTCTGAAAAGCAGAGTGTGTTTCATGTAAGGCGAGCTAGAGTTTGTTTCCCAGTCCTAAATGGACTTGAATCACATGCAGTTTCTGGTCTTACGAGCAAGAGTTGTTTTCTGGTAAGGAAAGTCACTATTGCGCTCCCATTGCCATACACAGTGCAAATAGCACTCGCGTCTGTTCCCAGCAAGTACAGTGTATCAGACTGAAGAGAAGCTACTGTTCTTGTCAGTTTCCAAAGCAGAGTTGAACTAGATATGGCCCGTGTGTAGGAAGCACAGTTTTTTTTTTCTGAGCAAGCTCACTTTTCGGAACACATAGGAAACACAGTAGAGTAGAAGAGTGCTCTTTTCTCAAAAGCAGAGTGTGTTTTTGTAAGGCGAGCTAGCATTTGTTTCCTAGTCCTAAATGGATTTGAATCTCATGCAGTTTCTGGTCCTATGAACAAGAGTTGTTTTCTGGTAAGGAAAGTCACTATTGTGCTCCCATTGCCCTTCACAAGGCAAATAGCACTCGCGTCTTTTCCCAGCAAGTACAGTGTATTGGACTGAATAGGAGCTACTGTTCTTGTCAGTTTACTAAGCAGAGTTGAACTAGATATGGTCCGTGCGTGTAGGAAGCACAGTTCTTTTGTTCTGAGCAAGCTCACTCTTTGGACCCCATAGGAAACACAGTAGAGTAGAAGAGTGCTTTTTTCAAAAGCAGAGTGTGATTCTTGGAAGTTGAGCTAGCGTTTGTTTCCCAGTCCTAAATGGAGTTGAATCACATGCAGTTTCTGGTCCTAAGAACAAGAGTTGTTTTCTGGTAAGGAAAGTCACTATTGCGGTCCCATTGCCATAAACAGTGCAAATAGCACTCCCCTATGTTCCCAGCAAGTACAGTGTATCGGACTGAAGAGGAGCTACTGTTCTTGTCAGTTTCCTAAGCAGAGTTGAACGAGATATGGCCCGTGTGTAGGAAGCACAGTTCTTTTGTTCTGAGCAAGCTCACTGTTCTGGCCGTATAGGAAAAACAGTAGAGTAGATGAGTGCTCTTTTCTCTAAAGCAGAGTGTGTTTCTTGCAAGGTGAGCTAGCTTTTGTTTCCCAGTCCTAAATGGAGTTGAATCACATGCAGTTTCTGGTCCTACAACTAAGAGTTGTTTTCTGGTAAGAAGAGTCACTATTGCGCTGCCATTGCCATACACAGGACAAATAGCACTGGCGTCTGTTCCCAGCAAGTACAGTGTATTGAACTGAAGAGGATCTACTGTTCTTGTCAGGTTCCTAAGCAGACTTGAACTAGATATGGCCGTGTGAGTAGGAAGCACAGGTTTTTTTTTCTGAGCAAGCTTACTGTTCGGAACATATAGGAAACACAGTAGAGTAGAAGAGTGCTATTTTCTCAAAAGCAAAGTGTGTTTCTTGGAAGTTGAGCTAGAGTTTGTTTCCCAGTCCTAAATGGAGTTGAGTCACATGCAATTTTTTGTCCTACGAGCAAGACTTGTTTTCTGGTAAGGAAAGTCACTATTGTGCTCCCATTGCGATACACAGTGCTAATAGCACTCGTGTCTGTTCCCAGCAAGTACAGTGTATCGGACTGAAGAGGAGCTACTGTTCTTGTCAGTTTCCTAAGCAGAGTTGAACTAGATATGGCCCGTGTGTAGGAAGCACAGTTCTTTTGTTCTGAGCAAGCTCACTGTTCTGGCCCTATAAAAAACACAGTAGAGTAGAAGAGTGTTCTTTTCTCAAAAGCAGAGTGTGTTTCTTGTAAAGCAAGCTAGAGTTTGTTTCCCAGTTTTAAATGGAGTTGAATCACATGCAGTTTCTGGTCCTACGAGCAAGAGATGTTTTCTGGTAAGAAGAGTCACTATTGCGCTGCCATTGCCATACACAGGACAAATAGCACTGGCGTCTGTTCCCAGCAAGTACAGTGTATTGGACTGAAGAGGATCTACTGTTCTTGTCAGTTTCCTAAGCAGAGTTGAACTAGATATGTCCCATGTGTGTAGGAAGCACAGTTCTTTTGTTCTGAGCAAGCTCACTGTTCAGACCCCATAGGAAGCACAGTAGAGTAGAAGAGTGCTCTTTACTCAAAAGCAGAGTGTGTTTCATGTAAGGCGAGCTAATATTTGTTTCCCAGTCATAAATGGAGTTGAATCACATGCAGTTTCTGGTCCTACGATCAAGAGTTGTTTTCTGGTAAGGAAAGTCACTATTGCGCTCCCATTGCCATACACAGTGCAAATAGCCCTTCCGTCTGTTCCCAGCAAGTACAGTGTATTGGACTGAAGAGGAGCTACTGTTCTTGTCAGTTTCCTAAGCAGAGTTGTACTAGATATGGCCCTTGTGTGTAGGAAGTACAGTTCTTTTTTTCTGAGCAAGCTCACTGTTCTGGCCCTATAGGAAACAAAGTAGAGTAGAAGAGTGCTCTTTTCTCAAAAGCAGAGTGTCTTTCTTGTAAAGCGAGCTAGAGTTTGTTCCCCAGTCCTAAATGGAGTTGAGTCACATGCAGTTTTTTGTCCTACGAGCAAGAGTTGTTTTCCGGTAAGACAAGTCACTATTGTGCTCCAATTGCCCTACATAGTGCAAAGAGCACTCGCGTCTGTTCCCCGCAAGTACAGTGTATTGGACAGAAGAGGAGCTACTGTTCTTGTCAGTTTCCTAAGCAGAGTTGAACTAGATATGGCCCGTGTGTGTAGGAAGCACAGTTCATTTGTTCTGAGTAAGCTCACTGTTCGGACCCCATAGGAAACACAGTAGAGTAGAAGAGTGCTCTTTTATCAAAAGCAGAGTGTGTTTCATGTAACGCCAGCTAGCATTTGTTACCCAGTCCTAAATGGAGTTGAATCACATGAAGTTTCTGGTCTTACTAGCAAGAGTTGTTTTCTGGTAAGGAAAGTCACTATTGCGCTCCCATTGCCATACACAGTGCAAATAGCACTCGCGTCTGTTCCCAGCAACTACAGTGTATCAGACTGAAGAGGAGCTACTGTTCTTGTCAGTTTCCTAAGCAGAGTTGAACTAGATATGGCCCATGTGTAGGAAGCACAGTTCTTTTGTTCTGAGCAAGCTCACTATTCTGTCCCTATAGGAAACACAGTAGAGTAGAAGAGTGCGCTTTTCTCTAAAGCAGAGTGTGTTTCTTGTAAGGTGAGCTAGCTTTTGTTTCCCAGTCCTAAATGGTGTTGAATCACATGCAGTTTCTGATCCTACGAGCAAGAGTTGTTTTCTGGTATGAAGAGTCACTATTGCGCTGCCATTGCCCTACACAGGACAAACAGCACTGGTGTCTGTTCCCAGCAATTACAGTGTACTGGACTGAAGAGGATCTACTGTCCTTTCAGGTTCCTAAGGAGAATTGAAATAGATATGGCCGTGTGTAGGAAGCAAAGTTCTTTGTCCTGAGCAAGCTCACTGTTCTGGCCCTATAGGAAACACAGTAGAGTAGAAGAGTGCTCTTTACTCAAAAGCAGAGTGTCTTTCTTGTAAGGCAAGCTAGCGTTTGTTTCCCAGTCCTAAATGGAGTTGAGTCACATGCAGTTTTTTGTCCTACGAGCAAGAGTTGTTTTCTGGTAAGACGAGTCACTATTGTGCTCCAATTGCCATACACAGTGCAAATAGCACTGGCGTCTGTTCCCCGCAAGTACAGTGTATTGGACGGAAGAGGAGCTACTGTTCTTGTGTGTTTCCTAAGCAGAGTTGAACTAGATATGGCCCGTGTGTGTAAGAAGCACAGTTTTTTTGTTCTGAGCAAGCTCACTGTTCGGACCCCATAGGAAACACAGTAGAGTAGAAGAGTGCTCTTTTCTCAAAAGCAAAGTGTGTTTCTTGTAAGGCGAGCTAGCGTTTGTTTCCCAGTCCTAAATGGAGTGGAATCACATGCAGTTTCTGGTCCTACGAGCAAGAGTTGTTTTCTGGTAAGGAAAGTCACTATTGTACTCCCATTGCCATACACAGTGCAAATAGCACTGGCGTCTGTTCCCAGCAAGTACAGTGTATCAGACTGAAGAGGAGCTACTGTTCTTGACATTTTCCAAAGCAGAGTTGAACTAGATATGGCCCGTGTGTAGGAAGCACAGTTTTTTTTTTCTGAGCAAGCTCACTTTTCGGAACACATAGGAAACACAGTAGAGTAGAAGAGTGCTCTTTTCTCAAAAGCAGAGTGTGTTTTTGTAAGGCGAGATAGCGTTTGTTTCCTAGTCCTAAATGGAGTTGAATCTCATGCAGTTTCTGGTCCTATGAACAAGAGTTGTTTTCTGGTAAGGAAAGTCACTATTGTACTCCCATTGCCCTTCACAAGGCAAATAGCACTCGAGTCTTTTCCCAGCAAGTATAGTGTATTGGACTGAATAGGAGCTACTGTTCTTGTCAGTTTACTAAGCAGAGTTGAACTAGATATGGTCCGTGCGTGTTGGAAGCACAGTTCTTTTGTTCTGAGCAAGCTCACTGTTTGGACCCCTTAGGAAACACAGTAGAGTAGAAGAGTGCTCTTTTCTCAAAAGCAGAGTGTGTTTCATGTAAGGCGAGCTAGCATTTGTTTCCCAGTCCTAAATGGAGTTGAATCACATGCAGTTTCTGGTCCTAAGAACAAGAGTTGTTTTCTGGTAAGGAAAGTCACTATTGTGCTCCCATTGCCATAAACAGTGCAAATAGTACTCCCCTATGTTCCCAGCAAGTACAGTGTATCTGACTGAAGAGGAGCTACTGTTCTTGTCAGTTTCCTAAGCAGAGTTGAACGAGATATGGCCCGTGTGTAGGAAGCACAGTTCTTTTGTTCTGAGCAAGCTCACTGTTCTGGCCCTATAGGAAAAACGGTAGAGTAGAAGAGTGCTCTTTTCTCTAAAGCAGAGTGTGTTCCTTGAAAGGTGAGCTAGCTTTTGTTTCCCAGTCCTAAATGGAGTTGAATCACATGCAGTTTCTGGTCCTACAAGCAAGAGTTGTTTTCTGGTAAGAAGAGTCACTATTGCGCTGCCATTGCCATACACAGGACAAATAGCACTGGCGTCTGTTCCCAGCAAGTACAGTGTTTTGAACTGAAGAGGATCTACTGTTCTTGTCAGGTTCCTAAGCAGACTTGAACTAGATATGGCCGTGTGAGTAGGAAGCACAGTTTTTTTTTTTCTGAGCAAGCTCACTGTTCGGAACATATAGGAAACACAGTAGAGTAGAATAGTGCTCTTTTCTCAAAAGCAAAGTGTGTTTCTTGGAAGTTGAGCTAGCGTTTGTTTCCCAGTCCTAAATGGAGTTGAGCCACATGCAATTTTTTGTCCTACGAGCAAGACTTGTTTTCTGGTAAGGAAAGTCACTATTGTGCTCCCATTGCCATACACAGTGCAAATAGCACTCGTGTCTGTTCCCAGCAAGTACAGTGTATCGGACTGAAGAGGAGCTACTGTTCTTGTCAGTTTCCTAAGCAGAATTGAACTAGATATGGTCCATGTGTGTAGGAAGCACAGTTCTTTTGTTCTGAGCAAGCTCACTGTTCTGGCACTATAGGAAACACAGTAGAGTAGAAGTGTGTTCTTTTCTCAAAAGCAGAGTGTGTTTCTTGTAAAGCGAGCTAGAGTTTGTTTCCCAGTTTTAAATGGAGTGTAATCACATGCAGTTTCTGGTCCTACGAGCAAGACTTGTTTTCTGGTAAGAAGAGTCACTATTGAGCTGCCATTGCCATACACAGGACAAAAAGCACTGGCGTCTGTTCCCAGCAAGTACAGTGTATTGGACTGAAGAGGATCTACTGTTCTTGTCAGGTTCCTAAGCAGAATTGAACTAGATATGGCCGTGTGAGTAGGAAGCACAGTTTTTTTGTTCTGAGCAAGCTCACTGTTCGGAACACACAGGAAACACAGTAGAGTAGAAGAGTGCTCTTTTATCAAAAGCAGAGTGTGTTTCTTGTAAGGCGAGCTAGCGTTTGTTTCCTAGTCCTAAATGGAGTTGAATCACATGCAGTTTTTGGTTCTACGAGCAAGAGTTGTTTTCTGGTAAGTAAAGTCACTATTGCGCTCCCATTGCCGTACACAGTGCAAATAGCACTCGCGTCTGTTCCCAGCAAGTACAGTGTATCGGACTGAAGAGGAGCTACTGTTCTTGTCAGTTTCCTACGCAGAGTTGAACTAGATATGGCCCATGTGTAGGAAGCACAGTTCTTTTGTTCTGAGCAAGCTCACTGTTCGGAACACATAGTAAACACAGTAGAGTAGAAGAGTGCTCTTTTCTCAAAAGCAGAGTTTGTTTCTTGTAAGGCGAGCTAGCGTTTGTTTCCCAGTCCTAAATGGAGTTGAGTCACAGGCAGTTTTTTGTCCTATGAGCAAAAGTTGTTTTCTGGTAAGACAAGTCACTATTGTTCTCCAATTGCCATACACAATGCAAATAGCACTCTCGTCTGTTCCCTGCAAGTACAGTGTATAGGACGGAAGAGGAGCTACTGTTCTTGTCAGTTTCCTAAGCAGAGTTGAACTAGATATGGCCCGTGTGTGTAGGAAGCACAGTTCTTTTGTTCTGAGCAAGCTCACTGTTCGGGCCCCATAGGAAACACAGTAGAGTAGAAGAGTGCTCTTTTCTCAAAAGCAGAGTGTGTTTTTGTAAGGCGAGGTAGCGTTTGTTTCCTAGTCCTAAATGGAGTTGAATCTCATGCAGTTTCTGGTCCTATGAACAAGAGTTGTTTTCTGGTAAGGAAAGTCACTATTGTGCTCCCATTGCCCTTCACAAGGCAAATAGCACTCGCGTCTTTTCCCAGCAAGTACAGTGTATTGGACTGAATAGGAGCTACTGTTCTTGTCAGTTTACTAAGCAGAGTTGAACTAGATATGGTCCGTGCGTGTTGGAAGCACAGTTCTTTTGTTCTGAGCAAGCTCACTGTTTGGACCCCATAGGAAACACAGTAGAGTAGAAGAGTGCTCTTTTCTCAAAAGCAGAGTGTGTTTCATGTAAGGCGAGCTAGCATTTGTTTCCCAGTCCTAAATGGAGTTGAATCACATGCAGTTTCTGGTCCTACAAGCAAGAGTTGTTTTCTGGTAAGAAGAGTCACTATTGCGATGCCATTGCCATACACAGGACAAATAGCACTGGCGTCTGTTCCCAGCAAGTACAGTGTTTTGAACTGAAGAGGATCTACTGTTCTTGTCAGGTTCCTAAGCAGACTTGAACTAGATATGGCCGTGTGAGTAGGAAGCACAGTTTTTTTTTTCTGAGCAAGCTCACTGTTCGGAACATATAGGAAACACAGTAGAGTAGAAGAGTGCTCTTTTCTCAAAAGCAAAGTGTGTTTCTTGGAAGTTGAGCTAGCGTTTGTTTCCCAGTCCTAAATGGAGTTGAGTCACATGCAATTTTTTGACCTATGAGCAAGACTTGTTTTCTGGTAAGGAAAGTCACTATTGTGCTCCCATTGCCATACACAGTGCAAATAGCACTCGTGTCTGTTCCCAGCAAGTACAGTGTATCGGACTGAAGAGGAGCTACTGTTCTTGTCAGTTTCCTAAGCAGAATTGAACTAGATATGGCCCGTGTGTAGGAAGCACAGTTCTTTTGTTCTGAGCAAGCTCACTGTTCTGGCCCTATAGGAAACACAGTAGAGTAGAAGAGTGTTCTTTTCTCAAAATCAGAGTGTGTTTCTTGTAAAGCGAGCTAGAGTTTGTTTCCCAGTTTTAAATGGAGTGTAATCACATGCAGTTTCTGGTCCTACGAGCAAGAGTTGTTTTCTGGTAAGAAGAGTCACTATTGAGCTGCCATTGCCATACACAGGACAAAAAGCACTGGCGTCTGTTCCCAGCAAGTACAGTGTATTGGACTGAAGAGGATCTACTGTTCTTGTCAGGTTCCTAAGCAGACTTGAACTAGATATGGCCGTGTGAGTAGGAAGCACAGTTTTTTTGTTCCGAGCAAGCTCACTGTTCGGAACACATAGGAAACATAGTAGAGTAGAAGAGTGCTCTTTTATCAAAAGCAGAGTGTGTTTCTTGTAAGGCGAGCTAGCGTTTGTTTCCCAGTCCTAAATGGAGTTGAATCACATGCAGTTTTTGGTTCTACGAGCAAGAGTTGTTTTCTGGTAAGTAAAGTCACTATTGCGCTCCCATTGCCGTACACAGTGCAAACAGCACTCGCGTCTGTTCCCAGCAAGTACAGTGTATCGGACTGAAGAGGATCTACTGTTCTTGTCAGTTTCCTACGCAGAGTTGAACTAGATATGGCCCATGTGTAGGAAGCACAGTTCTTTTGTTCTGAGCAAGCTCACTCTTCTGGCCCTATAGGAAACACAGTAGAGTTGAAGAGTGCTCTTTTCTCTAAAGCAGAGTGTGTTTTTTGTAAGGTGAGCTAGCTTTTGTTTCCCAGTCCTAAATGGAGTTGAATCACATGCAGTTTCTGGTCCTACAAACAAGAGATATTTTCTGGTAAGAAGAGTCACTATTGCGCTGCCATTGCCATACACAGGACAAATAGCACTGGCGTCTGTTCCCAGCAAGTACAGTGTATTGGACTGAAGAGGATCTACTGTTCTTTTCAGGTTCCTAAGCAGAATTGAACTAGATATGGCCGTGTGTAGGAAGCACAGTTCTTTTGTTCTGAGCAAGCTCACTGTTCGGACCATATAGGAAACACAGTAGAGTAGAAGAGTGCTCTTTTCTCAAAAGCAGAGTGTGTTTCTTGTAAGGCGAGCTAGCATTTGTTTCCCAGTCCTAAATGGAGTTGAGTCACATGGAGTTTTTGGTCCTACGAGCAAGAGTTGTTTTCTGGTAAGACGAGTCACTATTGTGCTCCAATTGCCATATACAGTGCAAATAGCACTCGCGTCTGTTCCCCGCAAGTACAGTGTATTGGACTGAAGAGGATCTACTGTTCTTGTCAGTTTCCTAAGCAGAGTTGAACTAGATATGTCCCGTGTGTAGGAAGCACAGTTCTTTTGTTCTGAGCAAGCTCACTGTTCGGACCCCATAGGAAGCACAGTAGAGTATAAGAGTGCTCTTTTCTCAAAAGCAGAGTGTGTTTCATGTAAGGCGAGCTAATATTTGTTTCCCAGTCATAAATGGAGTTGAATCACATGCAGTTTCTGGTCCTACGATCAAGAGTTGTTTTCTGGTAAGGAAAGTCACTATTGCGCTCCCATTGCCATACACAGTGCAAATAGCCCTTCCGTCTGTTCCCAGCAAGTACAGTGTATTGGACTGAAGAGGAGCTACTGTTCTTGTCAGTTTCCTAAGCAGAGTTGTACTAGATATGGCCCATGTGTGTAGGAAGTACAGTTCTTTTTTTCTGAGCAAGCTCACTGTTCTGGCCCTATAGGAAACAAAGTAGAGCAGAAGAGTGCTCTTTTCTCAAAAGCAGAGTGTCTTTCTTGTAAAGCGAGCTAGAGTTTGTTCCCCAGTCCTAAATGGAGTTGAGTCACATGCAGTTTTTTGTCCTACGAGCAAGAGTTGTTTTCCGGTAAGACAAGTCACTATTGTGCTCCAATTGCCCTACATAGTGCAAAGAGCACTCGCGTCTGTTCCCCGCAAGTACAGTGTATTGGACGGAAGAGGAGCTACTGTTCTTGTCAGTTTCCTAAGCAGAGTTGAACTAGATATGGCCCGTGTGTGTAGGAAGCACAGTTCATTTGTTCTGAGTAAGATCACTGTTCGGACCCCATAGGAAACACAGTAGAGTAGAAGAGTGCTCTTTTCTCAAAAGCAGAGTGTGTTTCATGTAACGCGAGCTAGCATTTGTTTCCCAGTCCTAAATGGAGTTGAATCACATGAAGTTTCTGGTCTTACTAGCAAGAGTTGTTTTCTGGTAAGGAAAGTCACTATTGCGCTCCCATTGCCATACACAGTGCAAATAGCACTCGCGTTGTTCCCAGCAACTACAGTGTATCGGACTGAAGAGGAGCTACTGTTCTTGTCAGTTTCCTAAGCAGAGTTGAACTAGATATGGCCCATGTGTAGGAAGCACAGTTCTTTTGTTCTGAGCAAGCTCACTGTTCTGGCCCTATAGGAAACACAGTAGAGTAGAAGAGTGTGCTTTTCTGTAAGGCAAAGTGTGTTTCTTGTAAGGTGAGCTAGCTTTTGTTTCCCAGTCCTAAATGGTGTTGAATCACATGCAGTTTCTGATCCTACGAACAAGAGTTGTTTTCTGGTATGAAGAGTCACTATTGCGCTGCCATTGCCATACACAGGACAAACAGCACTGGTGTCTGTTCCCAGCAATTACAGTGTACTGGACTGAAGAGGATCTACAGTCCTTTAAGATTCCTAAGCAGAATTGAAATAGATATGGCCGTGTGTAGGAAGCAAAGTTCTTTGTTCTGAGCAAGCTCACTGTTCTGGCCCTATAGGAAACACAGTAGAGTAGAAGAGTGCTCTTTACTCAAAAGCAGAGTGTCTTTCTTGTAAGGCAAGCTAGCGTTTGTTTCCCAGTCCTAAATGGAGTTGAGTCACATGCAGTTTTTTGTCCTACGAGCAAGAGTTTTTTTCTGGTAAGACGAGTCACTATTGTGCTCCAATTGCCATACACAGTGCAAATAGCACTGGCGTCTGTTCCCCGCAAGTACAGTGTATTGGACGGAAGAGGAGCTACTGTTCTTGTCAGATTCCTAAGCAGAGTTGAACTAGATATGGCCCGTGTGTGTAGGAAGCACAGTTCTTTTGTTCTGAGCAAGCTCACTGTTTCGAACACATAGGAAACACAGTAGAGTAGAAGAGTGCTCTTTTCTCAAAAGCAGAGTGTGTTTCTTGTAAGGCGAGCTATCGTTTGTTTCCCAGTCATAAATGGAGTTGAATCACATGCAGTTTCTGGTCCTAAGAGCAAGAGCTGATTTCTGGTAAGGAAAGTCACTATTGTGCTCCCCTTGCCATACATAGTGCAAATAGCTCTCACGTCTGTTCCCAGCAAGTACAGTGTATCAGACTGAAGAGGAGCTACTGTTCTTGTCAGTTTCCTAAGCAGAGTTGAACTAGATATGGCCTGCATGTGTAGGAAGCACAGTTCTTTTGTTCTGAGCAAGCTCACTGTTTTGACCCCATAGGAAACACAGTAGAGTAGAAGATTGATCTTTTCTCTAAAGCAGAATGTGTTTCATGTAAGGCGAGCTAGCGTTTGTTTCCCAGTCCTAAATGGAGTGGAATCACATGCAGTGTCTGGTCCTAAGAGCAGGAGTTGTTTTAAGGTAAGGAAAGTCACTATTGCGCTCCCATTGCCATACACAGTGCAAATAGCCCTCCCGTCTGTTCGTAGCAAGTACAGTGTATTGGACTGAAAAGGAGCTACCGTTCTTCTCAGTATTCTAAGCAGAGTTGAACTAGATATGGCCCGTGTGTGTAGGAAGTACAGTTCTTTTTTTCTGAGCAAGCTCACTGTTCTGGCCCTATAGGAAACACAGAAGAGTAGAAGAGTGCTCTTTTCTCAAAAGCAGAGTGTGTTTCTTGTAAAGCGAACTAGAGTTTGTTTCCCAGTCCTAAATGGAGTGGAATCACATGCAGTTTCTGGTCCTACGAGCAAGATTTGTTTTCTGGTAAGAAGAGTCACTATTGTGCTGCCATTGCCATACACAGGACAAATAGCACTGGCGTCTGTTCCAGTAAGTACAGTGTATTGGACTGAATAGGAGCTACTGTTCTTGTCAGTTTACTAAGCAGAATTGAACTAGATATGGTACGTGCATGTAGGAAGCACAGTTCTTTTGTTCTTAGCAAGCTCACGGTTTGGAACCCATAGGAAACACAGTAGAGTAGAAGAGTGCTCTTTTCTGAAAAGCAGAGTGTGTTTCTTGGAAGTCGAGCTAGCATTTCTTTCCCAGTCCTAAATGGAGTTGAGTCACATGCAGTTTTTTGTCCTACGAGCAAGAGTTGTTTTCTGGTAAGACAAGTCACTATTGTGCTCCAATTGCCATACACAGTGCAAATAGCACTCGCGTCTGTTCCCCGCAAGTACAGTGTATTGGACGGAAGAGGAGATACTGTTCTTGTCAGTTTCCTAAGCAGAGTTGAACTAGATATGGCCCATGTGTAGGAAGCACAGTTCTTTTGTTCTGAGCAAGCTCACTATTCTGGCCCTATAGGAAACACAGTAGAGTAGAAGAGTGCTCTTTTCTCAAAAGCAGAGTGTGTTTCATGTAAGGCGAGCTAGCATTTGTTTCCCAGTCCTAAATGGAGTTGAATCACATGAAGTTTCTGGTCTTATGAGCAAGAGTTGTTTTCTGGTAAGGAAAGTCACTATTGCGCTCCCATTGCCATACACAGTGCAAATAGCACTCGCTTCTGTTCCCAGCAAGTACAGTGTATTGGACTGAAGAGGAGCTACTGTTCTTGTCAGTTTCCTAAGCAGAGTTGAACTAGATATGGCCCGTGTGTAGGTAGCACAGTTCTTTTGTTCTGAGCAAGCTCACTCTTCTGGCCCTATAGGAAACACAGTAGAGTAGAAGAGTGCTCTTTTCTCAAAATCGTAGTGTGTTTCTTGTAAGGCGAGCTAGCATTTGATTCCCAGTCCTAAATGGAGTGGAATCACATGCAGTTTCTGGTCCTACGAGCAAGAGTTGTTTTCTGGTAAGAAGAGACACTATTGCACTGCCATTGCCATACACAGGACAAATAGCACTGGCGTCTGTTCCCAGCAAGTACAGTGTATTGGACTGAAGAGGATCTACTGTTCTTGTCAGTTTCCTAAGCAGACTTGAACTAGATATGCCCGTGTGTGTAGGAAGCACAGTTTTTTTGTTCTGAGCAAGCTCACTGTTCAGAACACATAGTAAACACAGTAGAGTAGAAGAGTGCTCTTTTCTCAAAATCGTAGTGTGTTTCTTGTAAGGCGAGCTAGCGTTTGTTTCCCAGTCCTAAAGGGAGTTGAGTCACATGAAGTTTTTTGTCCTATGAGCAAAAGTTGTTTTCTGGTAAGACAAGCTACTCTTCTTGTCATTTTCGTAAAAGGAGTTGAACTAGATATGGCCCGTGTGTGTAGGAAGCACAGTTCTTTTGTTCTGAGAAAGCACACTGTGCGGACACCATAGGAAACACAGTAGAGTAGATGAGTGCTCTTTTCTCAAAATTAAATTGTGTTTCTTGAAAGGCGAGCTAGTATTTGCTTCCCAGTCAAAAATGGAATTGAATCCCATGCCGTTTCTGGTCCTACGATCAAGAATTTTTTTTCTGGTAAGAAGAGTCACTATTGCGCTCCCATTGTCATACACAGTGCAAATAGCAGTTTCCTAAGCAGAGTATAACTAGATATGGCCCGTGTGTGTAGGAAGCACAGTTCATTTGTTCTTAGCAAGCTCACGGTTCGGACCCCATAGGAAAAACTGTAGAGTAGAAGAGTGCTCTTTTCTCAAAAGCAGAGTGCGTTTCTTGAAAGGCGAGCTAGTGTTTGTTTCCCAGTCAGAAATGGAATTGAATCCCGTGCAGTTTCTGGTCCTACGAGCAAGAGTTTTTTTCTGGTAAGAAGAGTCACTATTGCGTTCCCATTGCCATACACAGTGCAAATAGCACTGGCGTCTGTTCCCTGCATGTACAGAGTATTGGACTGAATAGGAGCTCCTGTTCTTGTCAGATTCCTAAGCAGAGCTGAACTAGATATGTCCCCTGTGTGTAGGAAGCACAGTTCTTTTGGTTTGAGCAAGTTCACTGTTCTGGCCCTATAGGAAACACAGTAGAGTAGAAGAGTGCTCTTTTCTCAAAAGCAGAGTGTGTTTCTTGTAAGGCGAGCTAGCGTTTCATTCCCAGTCCTAAATCGAGTTAAATCACATGCAGTTTCTTGTCCTACGAACAAGAGTTGTTTTCTGGTAAGAAGAGTCACTATTGCGCTCCCATTGTCATACACAGGGCAAATAGCACTGGCGTCTGTTCCCAGCATGCTCAGTGTATTGGACTGAAAAGGTTCTACTGTTCTTGTCAGTTTCCTAAGTAGAATTGAACTAGATATGGCCCGTGTGTGTAGGAAGCACAGTTTTTGTGTTCTGAGCAAGCTCACTGTTCGGAAAACACATAGGAAACACAGTAGAATAGAAGAGTGCTCTTTTCTCAAAAGCAGAGTGTGCTTCTTGGAAGTCGAGCTAGTGTTTGTTTCCCAGTCCTAAATGGAGTTGAGTCACATGCAGTTTTTTGTCCTACGAGCAACAGTTGTTTTCTGGTAAGACAAGTCACTATTGTGCTCCAATTGCCATACACAGTGCAAATAGCACTCGTGTCTGTTCCCCGCAAGTACAGTGTATTGGACTGAAGAGGATCTACTGTTCTTGCAGTTTCCTAAGCAGAGTTGAACTAGATATGGCCTGTGTGTGTAGGAAGCACAGTTCTTTTGTTCTGAGCAAGCTCACTGTTTGGACCTCATAGGAAACACAGTAGAGTTGAAGAGTGCTCTTTTCTCAAAAGCAGAGTGTGTTTCTTGTAAAGAGAGATAGAGTTTGTTTCCCAGTCCTAAATGAAGATGAATCACATGCAGTTTCTGGTCCTACGAGCAAGAGTTGTTTTCTGGTAAGAAGAGTCACTATTGCGCTGCCATTGACATACACAGGACAAATAGCACTCGCGTCTGTTCCCAGCAAGTACAGTGTATTGGACTGAAGAGGATCTACTGTTCTTGTCAGCTTCCTAAGCAGACTTGAACTAGATATGGCCGTGTGTGTAGGAAGCACAGTTTTTTTGTTCTGAGCAAGCTCACTGTTCGGAACACATAGGAAACACAGTAGAGTAGAAGAGTGCTCTTTTCTCAAAAGCAGAGTGTGTTTCTTGGAAGTCGAGCTAGCGTTTGTTTCCCAGTCCTAAATGGAGTTGAGTCACATGCAGTTTTTTGTCCAACGAGCAAGAGTTGTTTTCTGGTAAGACAAGTCACTATTGTGCTCCAATTGCCATACACAGAGCAAATATCACTCGCTTCTGTTCCCCACAAGTACAGTGTATCGAACTGAAGAGGAGCTACTGTTCTTGTCAGTTTCCTAAGCAGAGTTGAACTAGATATGGCCCGTGTGTGTAGGAAGCACAGTTCTTATGTTCTGAGCAAGCTCACTGTTCTGGCCCTATAGGAAACACAGTAGAGTAGAAGAGTGCTCTTTTCTCAAAAGCAGAGTGTGTTTCTTGTAAAGCGAGCTAGAGTTTCTTTCCCAGTCCTAAATGGAGTTGAATCACATGCAGTTACTGGTCCTACGAACAAGAGTTGTTTTCTGGTAAGGAAAGTCACTATTGCGCTCCCATTTCCCTACACAAGGCAAATAGCACTCATGGCTTTTCCCAGCAATTACAGTGTATTGGACTGAATAGGAGCTACTGTTCTTGTCAGTTTCCTAAGCAGAGTTGAACTAGATGTGGTCCGTGTGTGTATTAAGCACAGTTCTTTTGTTCTGAGCAAGCTCACTGTTTGGACCCCATAGGAAACACAGTAGAGTAGAATAGTGCTATTTTCTCTAAAGCAGAGTGTGTTTCTTGTAAGGCGAGCTAGCATTTGTTTCCCAGTCCTAAATGGAGTGGAATCACATGCAGTTTCTAGTCCTATGAGCAAGAGTTGTTTTCTGGTAGAAAAAGTCACTATTGCGCTCCCATTGACATACACAGTGCAAATAGCACATGCGCCTGTTGCCAGCAAGTACAGTGTATTGGACTGAAGAGGAGCTACTGTTCTTGTCAGTTTCCTAAGCAGAGTTGAACTAGATATGGCCCGTGTGTGTAGGAAGCACAGTTCTTTTGTTCTGAGCAAGCTCACTGTTCGGACCTCATAGGAAACACAGTAGAGTAGAAGGGTGCTCTTTAATCAAAAGCAGAGTGTGTTTCATGGAAGGCGAGCTAGCATTTGTTCCCCAGTCCTAAATGGAGTTGAATCACATGCAGTTTCTGGTCCTACGAGCAAGAGCTGTTTTCTGGTAAGGAAAGTCACTATTTTGCTCCCATTGAAATCCACAGTGCAAATAGCCCTCCCGTCTGTTCCCAGCAAGTACAGTGTATTGGACGGAAGAGGAGCTACTGTTCTTGTCAGTTTCCTAAGCAGAGTTGAACTAGTTATGGCCCTGTGTTGGAAGCACAGTTCTTTTGTTCTGAGCAAGCTCACTGTTCTGGCCCTATAGGAAACACAGTAGAGTCGAAGAGTGCTCTTTTTTCTAAAGCAGAGTGTGTTTCTTGTAAGGCGAGCTAGCGTTTGTTTCCCAGTCCTAAATGGAGTTGAATCACATGCAGTTTCTAGTCTTACGAGCAAGAGTTGTTTTATGGTAACAAGAGTCACTATTGCTATGCCATTGCCATACACAGGACAAATAGCACTGGCGTCTGTTCCCAGCAAGTACAGTGTATTGGACTGAAAGGTCAACTGTTCTTGTCAGGTTCCTAAGCAGAATTGAACTAGATATGGCCGTTTGTGTAGGAAGCACAGTTTTTTTGTTCTGAGGAAGCTCACTGTTCGGAACACATAGGAAACACAGTAGAGTAGAAGAGTGCTCTTTTCTCAAAAGCAGAGTGTTTTTCTTGGAAGTCGAGCTAGCGTTTGTTTCCCAGTCCCAAATGGAGTTGAGTCACATGCAGTTTTTTGTCCTACGAGCCAGAGTTGTTTTCTCGTAAGACAAGTCACTATTGTGCTCCAATTGCCATACACAGTGCAAATAGCACTCGCGTCTGTTCCCCGAAAGTACTGTGTATGGGACTGAAGAGGAGCTAGTGTTCTTGTCAGTTTCCTAAGCAGAGTTGAACTAGATATGGCTCGTGTGTAGTAAGCACAGTTCTTTGTTCTGAGCATTCTCACTGTTCTGGCCCTATAGGAAACACAGTAGAGTAGAAGAGTGCTATTTTCTCTAAAGCAGAGTGTGTTTCTGTAAGGTGAGCTAGCTTTTGTTTCCCAGTCCTAAATGGAGTTGAATCACATGCAGTTTCTGGTCCTACGAGCAAGAGTTTTTTTATGGTAAGAAGAGTCACTATTGTGCTGCCATTGCCATACACAGGACAAATAGCACTGGCGTCTGTTCCCAGCACGTACAGTGTATTGGACTGAAGAGGATCTACTGTTCTTGTCAGGTTCCTAAGCAGAATTGAACTAGATATGGCCATGTGAGTAGGAAGCACAGTTCTTTTGTTCTGAGCAAGCTCAATGTTCAGACACCATAGGAAACACAGTAGAGTAGAAGAGTGCTCTTTTCTCAAAAGCAGAGTGTGTTTTTGTAAGGCGAGCTAGCGTTTGTTTCCTACTCCTAAATGGAGTTGAATCACATGCAGTTTCTGGTCCTACGAGCAAGAGTTGTTTTCTGGTAAGGAAAGTCACTATTGCGCTCCCATTGCCCTACACAAGGCAAATAGCACTCGCGTCTTTTCCCAGCAAGTACAGTGTATTGGACTGAATAGGAGTTACTGTTCTTGTCAGTTTCCTAAGCAGAGTTGAACTAGATATGGTCCGTGTGTGTAGGAAGCACAGTTCTTTTCTTCTGAGCAAGCTCACTGTTTGGACCCCATAGGAAACACAGTAGAGTAGAAGAGTGCTCTTTTCTCAAAAGCAGAGTGTGTTTCTTGTAAGGCGAGCTAGCGTTTGTTTCCCAGTCCTAAATGGAGTTGACTCACATGCAGTTTTTTGTCCTACGACCAAGAGTTGTTTTCTGGTAGGGCGAGTCACTATTGTGCTCCAATTGCAATACACAGTGCACATAGCACTCGCGTCTGTTCCCTGCAAGTACAGTGTATCGGACTGAAGAGGAGCTACTGTTCTTGTCAGTTTCCTAAGCAGAGTTGAACTAGATATGGCCCGTGTGTAGAAAGCACAGTTCTTTATTCTGAGCAAGCTCACTGTTCTGGCCCTATAGGAAACACAGTAGAGTAGAAGAGTGCTCTTTTCTCTAAAGCAGAGTGTGTTTCTGTAAGGTGAGCTAGCTTTTGTTTCCCAGTCCTAAATGGAGTTGAATCACATGCAGTTTCTGGTCCTACGAGCAAGAGTTGTTTTATGGTAAGAAGAGTCACTATTGTGCTGCCATTGCCATACACAGGACAAATAGCACTGGCGTCTGTTCCCAGCAAGTACAGTGTATTGGACTGAAGAGGATCTACTGTTATTGTCAGGTTCCTAAGCAGAATTGAACTAGATATGACCATTTGTGTAGGAAGCACAGTTCTTGTGTTCTGAGCAAGCTCACTGTTCAGACACCATAGGAAACACAGTAGAGTAGAAGAGTGCTCTTTTCTCAAAAGCAGAGTGTGTTTTTGTAAGGCGAGCTAGCGTTTGTTTCCTAGTCCTAAATGGAGTTGAATCACATGCAGTTTCTGGTCCTATGAGCAAGAGTTGTTTTCTGGTAAGGAAAGTCACTATTGCGCTCCCATTAACCTACACAAGGCTAATAGCACTCGCGTCTTTTCCCAGCAAGTACAGTGTATTGGAGTGAATAGGAGCTACTCTTCTTGTCAGTTTCCTAAGCAGAGTTGAACTAAATATGGTCCGTATGTGTAGGAAGCACAGTTCTTTTGTTCTGAGCAAGCTCACTGTTTGGATCCCATAGGAAACACAGTAGAGTAAAAGAGTGCTCTTTTCTCTAAAGCAGAGTGTGTTTTTGTAAGGCGAGCTAGCATTTGTTTCCCAGTCCTAAATGGAGTGGAATCACATGCATTTTGTGGTTCTACAAGCAAGAGTTGTTTTCTGGTAAGGAAAGTCACTATTGCGCTCCCATTGCCATACTCAGTGCAAATAGCCCTCCAGTCTGTTCCCAGCAAGTACAGTGTATTGGACTGAAGAGGAGCTACTGTTCTTGTCAGTTTCCTAAGCAGACTTGAACTAGATATGGCCGTGTGTGTAGGAAGCACAGTTTTTTTGTTCTGAGCAAGCTCACTGTTCGGAACACATAGGAAACACAGTAGAGTAGAAGAGTGCTCTTTTCTCAAAAGCAGAGTGTGTTTGTTGGAAGTCGAGCTAGCGTTTGTTTCCCAGTCCTAAATGGAGTTGAGTCACATGCAGTTTTTTGTCCAACGAGCAAGAGTTGTTTTCTGGTAAGACAAGTCACTATTGTGCTCCAATTGCCATACACAGTGCAAATAGCACTCGCGTCTGTTCCCCGAAAGTACTGTGTATGGGACTGAAGAGGAGCTAGTGTTCTTGTCAGTTTCCTAAGCAGAGTTGAACTAGATATGGCCCGTGTGTGTAGGAAGCACAGTTCTTTTGTTCTGAGGAAGCTCACTGTTCGGACCCCATAGGAAACACAGTAGAGTAGAAGAGTGCTATTTTCTCAAAAGCAGAGTGTGTTTCATGTAAGGCGAGCTAGCATTTGTTTCCCAGTCCTAAATGGAGTTAAATCACATGCAGTTTCTGGTCCTACGAGCAAGAGTTGTTTTCTGGAAAGGAAAGTCACTATTGTGCTCCCATTGCCATACACAGTGCAAATAGCACTCGCGTCTGTTCCAGCAAGTACAGTGTATCGGACTGAAGAGGAGCTACTGTTCCTGTCAGTTTCCTAAGCAGAGTTGAACTAGATATGGCTCGTGTGTAGTAAGCACAGTTCTTTGTTCTGAGGATTCTCACTGTTCTGGCCCTATAGGAAACACAGTAGAGTAGAAGAGTGCTATTTTCTCTAAAGCAGAGTGTGTTTCTGTAAGGTGATCTAGCTTTTGTTTCCCAGTCCTAAATGGAGTTGAATCACATGCAGTTTCTGGTCCTACGAGCAAGAGTTTTTTTATGGTAAGAACAGTCACTATTGTGCTGCCATTGCCATACACAGGACAAATAGCACTGGCGTCTGTTCCCAGCACGTACAGTGTATTGGACTGAAGAGGATCTACTGTTCTTGTCAGGTTCCTAAGCAGAATTGAACTACATATGGCCATGTGTGTAGGAAGCACAGTTCTTTTGTTCTAAGCAAGCTCAATGTTCGGACACCATAGGAAACACAGTAGAGTAGAAGAGTGCTCTTTTCTCAAAAGCAGAGTGTGTTTTTGTAAGGCGAGCTAGCGTTTGTTTCCTACTCCAAAATGGAGTTGAATCACATGCAGTTTCTGGTCCTACGAGCAAGAGTTGTTTTCTGGTAAGGAAAGTCACTATTGCGCTCCCATTGCCCTACACAAGGCAAATAGCACTCGCGTCTTTTCCCAGCAAGTACAGTGTATTGGACTGAATAGGAGCTACTGTTCTTGTCAGTTTCCTAAGCAGAGTTGAACTAGATATGGTCCGTGTGTGTAGGAAGCACAGTTCTTTTCTTCTGAGCAAGCTCACTGTTTGGACCCCATAGTAAACACAGTAGAGTAGAAGAGTGCTCTTTTCTCAAAAGCAGAGTGTGTTTCTTGTAAGGCGAGCTAGCGTTTGTTTCCCAGTCCTAAATGGAGTTGACTCACATGCAGTTTTTTGTCCTACGACCAAGAGTTGTTTTCTGGTAGGGCGAGTCACCATTGTGCTCCAATTGCCATACACAGTGCAAATAGCACTCGCGTCTGTTCCCTGCAAGTACAGTGTATCGGACTGAAGAGGAGCTACTGTTCTTGTCAGTTTCCTAAGCAGAGTTGAACTAGATATGGCCCGTGTGTAGAAAGCACAGTTCTTTATTCTGAGCAAGCTCACTGTTCTGGCCCTATAGGAAACACAGTAGAGTAGAAGAGTGCTCTTTTCTCTAAAGCAGAGTGTGTTTCTGTAAGGTGAGCTAGCTTTTGTTTCCCAGTCCTAAATGGAGTTGAATCACATGCAGTTTCTGGTCCTACGAGCAAGAGTTGTTTTATGGTAAGAAGAGTCACTATTGTGCTGCCATTGCCATACACAGGACAAATAGCACTGGCGTCTGTTCCCAGCAAGTACAGTGTATTGGACTGAAGAGGATCTACTGTTATTGTCAGGTTCCTAAGCAGAATTGAACTAGATATGACCATGTGTGTAGGAAGCACAGTTCTTGTGTTCTGAGCAAGCTCACTGTTCGGACACCATAGGAAACACAGTAGAGTAGAAGAGTGCTCTTTTCTCAAAAGCAGAGTGTGTTTTTGTAAGGCGAGCTAGCGTTTGTTTCCTAGTCCTAAATGGAGTTGAATCACATGCAGTTTCTGGTCCTATGAGCAAGAGTTGTTTTCTGGTAAGGAAAGTCACTATTGCGCTCCCATTAACCTACACAAGGCTAATAGCACTCGCGTCTTTTCCCACCAAGTACAGTGTATTGGAGTGAATAGGAGCTACTCTTCTTGTCAGTTTCCTAAGCAGAGTTGAACTAAATATGGTCCGTATGTGTAGGAAGCACAGTTCTTTTGTTCTGAGCAAGCTCACTGTTTGGATCCCATAGGAAACACAGTAGAGTAAAAGAGTGCTCTTCTCTCTAAAGCAGAGTGTGTTTTTGTAAGGCGAGCTAGCATTTGTTTCCCAGTCCTAAATGGAGTGGTATCACATGCAGTTTGTGGTCCTACGAGCAAGAGTTGTTTTCTGGTAAGGAAAGTCACTATTGCGCTCCCATTGCCATACTCAGTGCAAATAGCCCTCCCGTCTGTTCCCAGCAAGTACAGTGTATTGGACTGAAGAGGAGCTACTGTTCTTGTCAGTTTCCTAAGCAGAGTTGAACTAGATATGGCCCGTGTGTAGGAAGCACAGTTCTTTTGTTCTGAGCAAGCTCACTGTTCTGGCCCTATAGGAAACACAGTAGAGTAGAAGAGTGCTCTTTTCTCAAAAGCAGAGTGTGTTTCTTGTAAAGCGAGCTAGAGTTTGTTTCCCAGTCCTAAATGGAGATGAATCACATGCAGTTTCTGGTCCTACGTGCAAGAGTTGTTTTCTGGTAAGAAGAGACACTATTGCGCTGCCATTGACATACACAAGACAAATAGCACTGGCGTCTGTTCCCAGCAAGTACAGTGTATTGGACTGAAGAGGATCTACTGTTCTTGTCAGGTTCCTAAGCGGACTTGAACTAGATATGGCCGTGTGTGTAGGAAGCACAGTTCTTTTTTTCTGAGCAAGCTCACTGTTCGGACACCATAGGAAACACAGTAGAGTAGAAGAGTGCTCTTTTCTCAAAAGCAGAGTGTGTTTTTGTAAGGCGAGCTAGCGTTTGTTTCCTAGTCCTAAATGGAGTTGAATCACATGCAGTTTCTGGTCCTATGAGCAAGAGTTGTTTTCTGGTAAGGAAAGTCACTATTGCGCTCCCATTACCCTACACAAGGCTAATAGCACTCGCGTCTTTTCCCAGCAAGTACAGTGTATTGGACTGAAGAGGAGCTCCTGTCTTCTCAGTTTCCTTAGCAGAGTTGAACTAGATATGGTCCGTGTGTGTAGGAAGCACAGTTCTTTTTTTCTGAGCAAGCTCACTGTTCTGGCCCTATAGGAAACACAGTAGAGTAGAAGAGTGCTCTTTTCTCAAAAGCAGAGTGTGTTTCTTGTAAAGCGAGCTAGAGTTTGTTTCCCAGTCCTAAATGGAGTTGAATCACATGCAGTTTCTGGTCCTATGAGCAAGAGTTGTTTTCTGGTAAGAAGAGACACTATTGCGTTGTCATTGACATACACAGGACAAATAGCACTGGCGTCTGTTCCCAGCAAGTACAGTGTATTGGACTGAATAGGATCTACTGTTCTTGTCAGTTTCCTAAGCAGAGTTGAACTAGATATGGTCCGTGTGTGTAGGAAGCACAGTTCTTTTGTTCTGAGCAAGCTCACTGTTTGGACCCCATAGGAAACACAGTAGAGTAGAAGAGTGCTCTTTTCTCAAAAGCAGAGTGTGTTTCTTGTAAGGCGAGCTAGCGTTTGTTTCCCAGTCCTAAATGGAGTTGACTCACATGCAGTTTTGTGTCCTACGAGCAAGAGTTGTTTTCTGGTAGGGCGAGTCACTATTGTGCTCCAATTGCCATACACAGTGCAATAGCACTCGCGTCTGTTCCCTGCAAGTACAGTGTATCGGACTGAAGAGGATCTACTGTTCTTGTCAGGTTCCTAAGCAGAGTTGAACTAGATATGGCCCGTGTGTAGAAAGCACAGTTCTTTATTCTGAGCAAGCTCACTGTTCTGGCCCTATAGGAAACACAGTAGAGTAGAAGAGTGCTCTTTTCTCTAAAGCAGAGTGTGTTTCTGTAAGGTGAGCTAGCTTTTGTTTCCCAGTCCTAAATGGAGTTGAATCACATGCAGTTTCTGGTCCTACGAGCAAGAGTTGTTTTATGGTAAGAAGAGTCACTATTGTGCTGCCATTGCCATACACAGGACAAATAGCACTGGCGTCTGTTCCCAGCAAGTACAGTGTATTGGACTGAAGAGGATCTACTGTTATTGTCAGGTTCCTAAGCAGAATTGAACTAGATATGACCATGTGTGTAGGAAGCACAGTTCTTGTGTTCTGAGCAAGCTCACTGTTCGGACACCATAGGAAACACAGTAGAGTAGAAGAGTGCTCTTTTCTCAAAAGCAGAGTGTGTTTTTGTAAGGCGAGCTAGCGTTTGTTTCCTAGTCCTAAATGGAGTTGAATCACTTGCAGTTTCTGGTCCTATGAGCAAGAGTTGTTTTCTGGTAAGGAAAGTCACTATTGCGCTCCCATTGCCATACATAGTGCAAATAGCACTCGCGTCTTTTCCCAGCAAGTACAGTGTATTGGACTGAAGAGGAGCTACTGTTCTTGTCATTTTCCTAAGAGGAGTTGAACTAGATATGGCCCGTGTGTGTAGGAAACACAGTTCTTTTTTTCTGAGAAAGCACACTGTGCGGACACCATAGGAAACACAGTAGAGTAGATGAGTGCTCTTTTCTCAAAATTAGATTGAGTTCCTTGAAAAGCGAGCTAGTATTTACTTCCCATTCAGAAATGGAGTTGAATCCCATGCAGTTTCTGGTCCTACAAGTAAGAGTTGTTTTCTGGTAAGAAGAGTCACTATGCGCTCCCATTGCCATACACAGTGCAAATAGCACTTGTGTCTGTTCCCAGCAAGTACAGTGTATTGGACTGAAGAGGAGCTACTGTTCTTGTCAGTTTCCTAAGCAGAGTTGAACCAGATATGGCCCGTGTGTGTAGTAAGCACAGTTCTTTTGTTCTGAGCAAGCTCACTGTTCGGACACCATAGGAAACACAGTAGAGTAGAAGAGTGCTCTTTTCTCAAAAGTAGAGTGTGTTTCTTGTAAGTCGAGCTAGTGTTTTTTTCCCAGTCCTAAATGGAGTTGAATCACATGCAGTTTCTGGTCCTACGAGCAAGAGTTGTTTTCTGTAAGAAGAGTCACTATTGCGCTCCCATTGTCATACACAGGGCAAATAGCACTGGCATCTCTTCCCAGCAAGTACAGTGTATTGCACTGAAGAGGATCTACTGTTCTTTTCAGTTTTCTAAGCAAAATTGAACTAGATATGGCTGTGTGTGTAGGAAGCACAGTTCTCTTGTTCTGTTCAAGCTCACTGTTCTGGCCCCTATAGGAAACACAGTAGAGTAGAAGAGTGCTCTTTTATCAAAAGCAGAGTGTGTTTCTTGTAAGGCGAGCTAGCGTTTGTTTCCCAGTGCTCAATGGAGTTGAATCACATCCAATTTCTGGTCCTATGAGCAAGAGTTGTTTTCTGGTAAGGAAAGTCACTATTGCGCTCCCATTGCCATACATAGTGCAAATAGCACTCGCGTCTGTTCCCAGCAAGTACAGTGTATTAGACTGAAGAGGAGCTACTCTTCTTGTCATTTTCGTAAAAGGAGTTGAACTAGATATGGCTCGTGTGTGTAGGAAGCACAGTTCTTTTGTTCTGAGAAAGCACACTGTGCGGACACCATAGGAAACACAGTAGAGTAGATGAGTGCTCTTTTCTCAAAATTAAATTGTGTTTCTTGAAAGGCGAGCTAGTATTTGCTTCCCAGTCAAAAATGGAATTGAATCCCATGCCGTTTCTGGTCCTACGATCAAGAGTTTTTTTTCTGGTAAGAAGAGTCACTATTGCGCTCCCATTGTCATACACAGTGCAAATAGCAGTTTCCTAAGCAGAGTATAACTAGATATGGCCCGTGTGTGTAGGAAGCACAGTTCATTTGTTCTTAGCAAGCTCACGGTTCGGACCCCATAGGAAAAACTGTAGAGTAGAAGAGTGCTCTTTTCTCAAAAGCAGAGTGCGTTTCTTGAAAGGCGAGCTAGTGTTTGTTTCCCAGTCAGAAATGGAATTGAATCCCGTGCAGTTTCTGGTCCTACGAGCAAGAGTTTTTTTCTGGTAAGAAGAGTCACTATTGCGTTCCCATTGCCGTACACAGTGCAAATAGCACTGGCGTCTGTTCCCTGCATGTACAGAGTATTGGACTGAATAGGAGCTCCTGTTCTTGTCAGATTCCTAAGCAGAGCTGAACTAGATATGTCCCCTGTGTGTAGGAAGCACAGTTCTTTTGGTTTGAGCAAGTTCACTGTTCTGGCCCTATAGGAAACACAGTAGAGTAGAAGAGTGCTCTTTTCTCAAAAGCAGAGTGTGTTTCTTGTAAGGCGAGCTAGCGTTTCATTCCCAGTCCTAAATCGAGTTAAATCACATGCAGTTTCTTGTCCTACGAACAAGAGTTGTTTTCTGGTAAGAAGAGTCACTATTGCGCTCCCATTGTCATACACAGGGCAAATAGCACTGGCGTCTGTTCCCAGCATGCTCAGTGTATTGGACTGAAAAGGTTCTACTGTTCTTGTCAGTTTCCTAAGTAGAATTGAACTAGATATGGCCCGTGTGTGTAGGAAGCACAGTTTTTGTGTTCTGAGCAAGCTCACTGTTCGGAAAACACATAGGAAACACAGTAGAATAGAAGAGTGCTCTTTTCTCAAAAGCAGAGTGTGCTTCTTGGAAGTCGAGCTAGTGTTTGTTTCCCAGTCCTAAATGGAGTTGAGTCACATGCAGTTTTTTGTCCTACGAGCAACAGTTGTTTTCTGGTAAGACAAGTCACTATTGTGCTCCAATTGCCATACACAGTGCAAATAGCACTCGTGTCTGTTCCCCGCAAGTACAGTGTATTGGACTGAAGAGGATCTACTGTTCTTGCAGTTTCCTAAGCAGAGTTGAAGTAGATATGGCCTGTGTGTGTAGGAAGCACAGTTCTTTTGTTCTGAGCAAGCTCACTGTTTGGACCTCATAGGAAACACAGTAGAGTAGAAGAGTGCTCTTTTCTCAAAAGCAGAGTGTGTTTCTTGTAAAGAGAGATAGAGTTTGTTTCCCAGTCCTAAATGAAGATGAATCACATGCAGTTTCTGGTCCTACGAGCAAGAGTTGTTTTCTGGTAAGAAGAGTCACTATTGCGCTGCCATTGACATACACAGGACAAATAGCACTCGCGTCTGTTCCCAGCAAGTACAGTGTATTGGACTGAAGAGGATCTACTGTTCTTGTCAGCTTCCTAAGCAGACTTGAACTAGATATGGCCGTGTGTGTAGGAAGCACAGTTTTTTTGTTCTGAGCAAGCTCACTGTTCGGAACACATAGGAAACACAGTAGAGTAGAAGAGTGCTCTTTTCTCAAAAGCAGAGTGTGTTTCTTGGAAGTCGAGCTAGCGTTTGTTTCCCAGTCCTAAATGGAGTTGAGTCACATGCAGTTTTTTGTCCAACGAGCAAGAGTTGTTTTCTGGTAAGACAAGTCACTATTGTGCTCCAATTGCCATACACAGAGCAAATATCACTCGCTTCTGTTCCCCACAAGTACAGTGTATTGGACTGAAGAGGAGCTACTGTTCTTGTCAGTTTCCTAAGCAGAGTTGAACTAGATATGGCCCGTGTGTGTAGGAAGCACAGTTCTTATGTTCTGAGCAAGCTCACTGTTCTGGCCCTATAGGAAACACAGTAGAGTAGAAGAGTGCTCTTTTCTCAAAAGCAGAGTGTGTTTCTTGTAAAGCGAGCTAGAGTTTCTTTCCCAGTCCTAAATGGAGTTGAATCACCTGCAGTTACTGGTCCTACGAACAAGAGTTGTTTTCTGGTAAGGAAAGTCACTATTGCGCTCCCATTTCCCTACACAAGGCAAATAGCACTCATGGCTTTTCCCAGCAATTACAGTGTATTGGACTGAATAGGAGCTACTGTTCTTGTCAGTTTCCTAAGCAGAGTTGAACTAGATGTGGTCCGTGTGTGTATTAAGCACAGTTCTTTTGTTCTGAGCAAGCTCACTGTTTGGACCCCATAGGAAACACAGTAGAGTAGAAGAGTGCTCTTTTCTCTAAAGCAGAGTGTGTTTCTTGTAAGGCGAGCTAGCGTTTGTTTCCCAGTCCTAAACGGAGTTGAATCACATGCAGTTTCTGGTCCTACGAACAAGAGTTGTTTTCTGGTAAGGAAAGCCACTATTGCGCTCCCATTGCCATACACAGTGCAAATAGCACATGTGCCTGTTGCCAGCAAGTACAGTGTATTGGACTGAAGAGGAGCTACTGTTCTTGTCAGTTTCCTAAGCAGAGTTGAACTAGATATGGCCCGTGTGTGTAGGAAGCACAGTTCTTTTGTTCTGAGCAAGCTCACTGTTCGGACCTCATAGGAAACACAGTAGAGTAGAAGGGTGCTCTTTAATCAAAAGCAGAGTGTGTTTCATGGAAGGCGAGCTAGCATTTGTTCCCCAGTCCTAAATGGAGTTGAATCACATGCAGTTTCTGGTCCTACGAGCAAGAGCTGTTTTCTGGTAAGGAAAGTCACTATTTTGCTCCCATTGAAATCCACAGTGCAAATAGCCCTCCCGTCTGTTCCCAGCAAGTACAGTGTATTGGACGGAAGAGGAGCTACTGTTCTTGTCAGTTTCCTAAGCAGAGTTGAACTAGTTATGGCCCTGTGTTGGAAGCACAGTTCTTTTGTTCTGAGCAAGCTCACTGTTCTGGCCCTATAGGAAACACAGTAGAGTCGAAGAGTGCTCTTTTTTCTAAAGCAGAGTGTGTTTCTTGTAAGGCGAGCTAGCGTTTGTTTCCCAGTCCTAAATGGAGTTGAATCACATGCAGTTTCTAGTCTTACGAGCAAGAGTTGTTTTATGGTAACAAGAGTCACTATTGCTATGCCATTGCCATACACAGGACAAATAGCACTGGCGTCTGTTCCCAGCAAGTACAGTGTATTGGACTGAAAGGTCTACTGTTCTTGTCAGGTTCCTAAGCAGAATTGAACTAGATATGGCCGTTTGTGTAGGAAGCACAGTTTTTTTGTTCTGAGGAAGCTCACTGTTCGGAACACATAGGAAACACAGTAGAGTAGAAGAGTGCTCTTTTCTCAAAAGCAGAGTGTTTTTCTTGGAAGTCGAGCTAGCGTTTGTTTCCCAGTCCCAAATGGAGTTGAGTCACATGCAGTTTTTTGTCCTACGAGCCAGAGTTGTTTTCTCGTAAGACAAGTCACTATTGTGCTCCAATTGCCATACACAGTGCAAATAGCACTCGCGTCTGTTCCCCGAAAGTACTGTGTATGGGACTGAAGAGGAGCTAGTGTTCTTGTCAGTTTCCTAAGCAGAGTTGAACTAGATATGGCCCGTGTGTGTAGGAAGCACAGTTCTTTTGTTCTGAGGAAGCTCACTGTTCGGACCCCTTAGGAAACACAGTAGAGTAGAAGAGTGCTCTTTTCTCAAAAGCAGAGTGTGTTTCATGTAAGGCGAGCTAGCATTTGTTTCCCAGTCCTAAATGGAGTTGAATCACATGCAGTTTCTGGTCCTACGAGCAAGAGTTGTTTTCTGGAAAGGAAAGTCACTATTGCGCTCCCATTGCCATTCACAGTGCAAATAGCACTCGCGTCTGTTCCCAGCAAGTACAGTGTATCGGACTGAAGAGGAGCTACTGTTCCTGTCAGTTTCCTAAGCAGAGTTGAACTAGATATGGCTCGTGTGTAGTAAGCACAGTTCTTTGTTCTGAGCATTCTCACTGTTCTGGCCCTATAGGAAACACAGTAGAGTAGAAGAGTGCTATTTTCTCTAAAGCAGAGTGTGTTTCCGTAAGGTGAGCTAGCTTTTGTTTCCCAGTCCTAAATGGAGTTGAATCACATGCAGTTTCTGGTCCTACGAGCAAGAGTTTTTTTATGGTAAGAAGAGTCACTATTGTGCTGCCATTGCCATACACAGGACAAATAGCACTGGCGTCTGTTCCCAGCACGTACAGTGTATTGGACTGAAGAGGATCTACTGTTCTTGTCAGGTTCCTAAGCAGAATTGAACTAGATATGGCCATGTGAGTAGGAAGCACAGTTCTTTTGTTCTGAGCAAGCTCAATGTTCAGACACCATAGGAAACACAGTAGAGTAGAAGAGTGCTCTTTTCTCAAAAGCAGAGTGTGTTTTTGTAAGGCGAGCTAGCGTTTGTTTCCTACTCCTAAATGGAGTTGAATCACATGCAGTTTCTGGTCCTACGAGCAAGAGTTGTTTTCTGGTAAGGAAAGTCACTATTGCGCTCCCATTGCCCTACACAAGGCAAATAGCACTCGCGTCTTTTCCCAGCAAGTACAGTGTATTGGACTGAATAGGAGCTACTGTTCTTGTCAGTTTCCTAAGCAGAGTTGAACTAGATATGATCCGTGTGTGTAGGAAGCACAGTTCTTTTCTTCTGAGCAAGCTCACTGTTTGGACCCCATAGGAAACACAGTAGAGTAGAAGAGTGCTCTTTTCTCAAAAGCAGAGTGTGTTTCTTGTAAGGCGAGCTAGCGTTTGTTTCCCAGTCCTAAATGGAGTTGACTCACATGCAGTTTTTTGTCCTACGACCAAGAGTTGTTTTCTGGTAGGGCGAGTCACTATTGTGCTCCAATTGCCATACACAGTGCAAATAGCACTCGCGTCTGTTCCCTGCAAGTACAGTGTATCGGACTGAAGAGGAGCTACTGTTCTTGTCAGTTTCCTAAGCAGAGTTGAACTAGATATGGCCCGTGTGTAGAAAGCACAGTTCTTTATTCTGAGCAAGCTCACTGTTCTGGCCCTATAGGAAACAAAGTAGAGTAGAAGAGTGCTCTTTTCTCTAAAGCAGAGTGTGTTTCTGTAAGGTGAGCTAGCTTTTGTTTCCCAGTCCTAAATGGAGTTGAATCACATGCAGTTTCTGGTCCTACGAGCAAGAGTTGTTTTATGGTAAGAAGAGTCACTATTGTGCTGCCATTGCCATACACAGGACAAATAGCACTGGCGTCTGTTCCCAGCAAGTACAGTGTATTGGACTGAAGAGGATCTACTGTTATTGTCAGGTTCCTAAGCAGAATTGAACTAGATATGACCATGTGTGTAGGAAGCACAGTTCTTGTGTTCTGAGCAAGCTCACTGTTCGGACACCATAGGAAACACAGTAGAGTAGAAGAGTGCTCTTTTCTCAAAAGCAGAGTGTGTTTTTGTAAGGCGAGCTAGCGTTTGTTTCCTAGTCCTAAATGGAGTTGAATCACATGCAGTTTCTGGTCCTATGAGCAAGAGTTGTTTTCTGGTAAGGAAAGTATCTATTGCGCTCCCATTAACCTACACAAGGCTAATAGCACTCGCGTCTTTTCCCAGCAAGTACAGTGTATTGGAGTGAATAGGAGCTACTCTTCTTGTCAGTTTCCTAAGCAGAGTTGAACTAAATATGGTCCGTATGTGTAGGAAGCACAGTTCTTTTGTTCTGAGCAAGCTCACTGTTTGGATCCCATAGGAAACACAGTAGAGTAAAAGAGTGCTCTTTTCTCTAAAGCAGAGTGTGTTTTTGTAAGGCGAGCTAGCATTTGTTTCCCAGTCCTAAATGGAGTGGAATCACATGCATTTTGTGGTTCTACGAGCAAGAGTTGTTTTCTGGTAAGGAAAGTCACTATTGCGCTCCCATTGCCATACTCAGTGCAAATAGCCCTCCCGTCTGTTCCCAGCAAGTACAGTGTATTGGACTGAAGAGGAGCTACTGTTCTTGTCAGTTTCCTAAGCAGAGTTGAACTAGATATGGCCCGTGTGTAGGAAGCACAGTTCTTTTGTTCTGAGCAAGCTCACTGTTCTGGCCCTATAGGAAACACAGTAGAGTA
>NW_026736626.1:0-64000 GCF_949786415.1 Peromyscus eremicus | reverse complement strand
AAGTGAGCTTGATCAGAACAAAAGAACTGTGCTTCCTTCACACGGGCCATATCTCGTTCAACTCTGCTTAGGAAACTGACAAGAACAGTAGCTCCTCTTCAGTCCGATACACTGTACTTGCTGGGAACAGACCGAGTGCTATTTGCACTATGTATGGCAATGGGAGCGCAATAGTGACTCTCCTTACCAGAAAACAACTCTTGCTCGTAGGAACAAAAACTGCCTGTGACTCAACTCCATTTATGACTGGGAAACAAACGCTAGCTCACCTTACAAAAAACACACTCTGCTTTAGAGAAAAGAGCACTCTTCTACTCTACTGTGTTTCCTATAGGGCCAGAACAGTGAGCTTGCTCAGAACAAGAAACTGTGCTTCCTACACACACGGGCCATATCTCGTTCAACTCTGCTTAGGAAACTGACAAGAACAGTAGCTCCTCTTCAGTCCGATACACTGTACTTGCTGGGAACAAACGCGAGTGCAATTTGCACTGTGTATGGCAGTGGGAACACAATAGTGACTTTCCTTACCAGAAAACAACTATTGCTCGTTGGACCAGAAACTGCATGTGATTCAACTCCATTTAGGACTGCGAAACAAACGCTACCTCGCCTTACAAGAAACACACTCTGCTCTTGAGAAAAGAGCACTCTTCTACTCTACTGTGTTTCCTATGGGGTCCGAACAGTGAGCTTGCTCAGAACAAAAAATCTATGCTTCCTCCACACACGGCCATATCTAGTTCAATTCTGCTTAGGAACCTGACATGAACAGTAGATCCTCTTCAGTCCAATACAGTTGTATTGCTGGGAACAGACAACAGTGCTATTTGTCCTGTGTATGGCAATGGCAGCACAATAGTGACTCTTCTTACCAGAAAAGAACTCTTGCTCTTAGGACCAGAAACTGCATGGGATTCTACTCCATTTAGGACTGGGAAACAAAAGCTAGCTCGCCTTACAAGAAACACACTCTGTTTTTGAGAAAAGAGCACTCTTCTACTCTACTGTGTTTCCTGTGTGGTTCAAACAGTGAGCTTGCTCAGAACAAAAGAACTGTGCTTCCTACACACATCGACCATATCTAGTTCAACTCTGCTTTGGAAACTGACAAGAACAGAAGCTGCTCTTCAGTCCAATACACTGTACTTGCTGGGAACAGACGCGAGTGCTATTTGCATTGAATATCGCAATGGGAGCACAATAGTGACTTTCCTTACCAGAAAACATCTCTTGCTCGTAGGACCACAAACTGCATGTGATTCAACTCCATTTAGGACTGGGAAACAAACGCTAGCTCGCCTTACGAGAAACACACCCTGCTTTTGAGAAAAGAGCACTCTTCTACTCTACTGTGTTTCCTATGGGGTCCGAACAGTGAGCTTGCTCAGAACAAAAGAACTGTGCTTCCTACACACACGGGCCATATCTAGTTCAACTCTGCTGAGGAAACTGACATGAACAGTAGATCCTCTTCAGTCCAATACACTGTACTTGCTGGGAACAGATGCAAGTGCTATTTGCACTGTGTATGGCAATCGAGTGCAATAGTGACTCTTCTTACCAGAAAAAAACTCTTGCTAGTAGGACCAAAAACTGCATGTGTCTCAACTCCATTTAGGACTGGGAAAGAAACGCTAGCTCGCCTTACAAGAAAAACACTCTGCTTTTGAGAAAAGAGCATTCTTCTACTATACTGTGTTTCCTATAGGGCCAGAACAGTGAGCTTCCTCAGAACAAAAGAAGTGTGCTTCCTGCACACAGGGGCCATATCTATTCAATTCTGGTTAGGAAACTGGCAAGAACAGTAGATCCTCTTCAGTCCAATACACTGTACTTGCTGGGAACAGATGCAAGTGCTATTTGCACTGTGTATGGCAATCGAGTGCAATAGTGACTCTTCTTACCAGAAAACAACTCTTGCTCCTAGGACCAGAAACCGAATGTGATTCAACTCCATTTAGGACTGGGAAACAAACGCTAGCTTGCCTTACAAGAAACACACTCTGCTTTTGAGAAAAGAGCACTCTTCTGCTCTACTGTGTTTCCTAAAGGGCCAGAACAGTGAGCTTGCTCAGAACAAAAGAACTGTGCTTCCTACACACACTGGCCATATCTAGTTCAACTCTGCTTAGGAAACTGAGAAGAACAGTAGCTCCTCTTCACTTCAATACACTGTACTTGGTGGGAACAGCCGCGAGTGCTATTTGCACTGTGTATGGCAATGGGAGCACAATGTGACTTTCCTTACCAGAAAACAACTCTTGTTCATAGGACGAGAAACTGCATGTGATTCAACTCCATTTAGGACTAGCAAACAAACGCTAGCTCGCCTTACAAGAAACACACTCTGCTTTAGATAAAAGACACTCATCTACTCTACTGTGTTTCCTATAGGGCCAGAACAGTGAGCTTGCTCAGAACATAAGAACTGTGCTTCCTACACACACGGGCCATATCTAGTTCCACTCTGCTTAGGAAACTGACCAGAACAGTAGCTCCTCTACAATCCGATACACTGTAATTCCTGGGAACAGACGCGAGTGCTATTTGTACTGTGTATGGCAGTGGGAGCGCAATAGTGCCTTTCCTTACCAGAAAACAACTCTTGCTCGTAGGACCAGAAAATGCATGTGATTCAACTCCATTCAGGACTGGGAAACAAACGCTAGCTCGCCTTACAAGAAACACACTCTGCTTTTGAGAAAAGAGCACTCTTCTACTCTACTGTGTTTCCTATGGGGTCCGACAGTGAGCTTGCTCAGAACAAAAGAACTGTGCTTCCTACACACACGGCCATATCTAGTTCAATTCTGCTTAGGAACCTGACAAGAACAGTAGATCCTCTTCAGTCCAATACACTGTACTTGCTGCGAACAGACGCCAGTGCTATTTGTGCTGTGTATGGCAATGGCAGCGCAATAGTGACTCTTCTTACCAGAAAACAACTCTTGCTCTTAGGACCAAAAACTGCCTGTGACTCAACTCCATTTAGGACTGGGAAACAAACATGAGCTCGCCTTAGAAGAAACACAGTCTGCTTTAGAGAAAAGAGCACTCTTCTACACTACTGTGTTTCCTATGGGGTCCAAACAGTGAGCTTGCTCAGAATATAATAACTGTGCTTCCTACACACACAGGCCATATCTATTTCAACTCTGCTTAGAAACCTGACAAGAACAGTAGATCCTCTTCAGTCCAATACACTGTACTTGCTGGGAACAGGCGCGAGTGCTATTTGCACTGTGTATGGCAATGAGAGCGCAATAGTGACTTTCGTTACCAGAAAACAACTCTTGCTCGTAGGACCAGAAACTGCATGTATTCAACTCCATTTAGGACTGGGAAACAAACGCGAGCTCGCCTTACAAAAAACACACTCTGCTTTAGAGAAAAGAGCACTCTTCTACTCTACTGTGTTTCCTATAGGGCCAGAACAGTGAGCTTGCTCAGAACAAAAAAAATGTGCTTCCTACACACGGGCCATATCTAGTTCAACTCTGCTTAGGAATCTGACAAGAACAGTAGATCCTCTTCATTCTAATACACTGTACTTGCTGGGAACAGACGCGAGTGCTATTTGCACTGTGTATGGCATTTGGAGCGCAATAGTGACTCTTCTTACCAGAAAACAACTCTTGCTCGTAGGACCAAAAACTGCCTGTGACTCTATTCTATTTAGGACTGGGAAACAAAGGCGAGCTCGCCTTACAAGAAATACACTCTACTTTATAGAAAAGAGCACTCTTCAACTCTACTGTGTTTCCTATAGGGCCAGAACAGTGAGCTTGCTCAGAATATAATAACTGTGCTTCCTACACACACAGGCCATATCTATTTCAACTCTGCTTAGGAACCTGACAAGAACAGTAGATCCTCTTCAGTCCAATACACTGTACTTGCTGGGAACAGACGCGAGTGCTATTTGCACTGTGTATGGCAATGAGAGCGCAATAGTGACTTTCCTTACCAGAAAACAACTCTTGCTCATAGGACTACAAACTGCATGTGATTCAACTCCATTTAGGACTGGGAAACAAATGCTAGCTCGCCTTACAAGAAACACACTCTGCTTTTGAGAAAAGAGCACTCTTCTACTCTACGGTGTTTCCTATGGGGTCCAAACAGTGAGCTTCCTCAGAACAAAAGAACTGTGCTTCCTACACACATGGACCATATCTATTTCAACTCTGCTTAGGAATCTGACAAGAACAGTAGCTGCTCTTCAGTCCAATACACTGTACTTACTGGGCACAGACGCGAGTGCTATTTGCACTGTGTATAGCAATTGGAGCACAATAGTGACTCTTCTTACCAGAAAACAACTCTTGCTCGTAGGACCAAAAACTGCATGTGACTCAACTCCATTTAGGACTGGGAAACAAATGCGAGCTCGTCTTACAAGAAACACACTCTGCTTTAGAGGAAAGAGCACTCTTCTACTCTACTGTGTTTACTATAGGGCCAGAACAGTGAGCTTGCTCAGAACATAATAACTGTGCTTCCTACACTCACCGGCCATATCTAGTTCAACTCTGCTTAGGAACCTGACAAGAACAGTAGATCCTCTTCAGTCCAATACACTGTACTTGCTGGGAACAGACGCGGGTGCTATTTGCACTGTGTATGGCAATGAGAGCGCAATAGTGACTTTCCTTACCAGAAAACAACTCTTCCTCATAGGACTACAAACTGCATGTGATACAACGCCATTTAGGACTGGGAAACAAATGCTAGCTCGCCTTACAAGAAACACACTCTGCTTTTGAGAAAAGAGCACTCTTCTACTCTACGGTGTTTCCTATGTGGTCCAAACAGTGAGCTTGCTCAGAACAAAAGAACTGTGCTTCCTAAATACACGGCCATATCTAGTTCAACTCTGGTTAGAAAACTGACAAGAACACTATCTCCTCTTCTGTCCAATACACTGTACTTGCTGGGAACAGATGCGAGTGCTATTTGCACTGTGTATGGCAATGGGAGCACAATAGTGACTCTTCTTACCAGAAAACAACTCTTGCTCATAGGACCAGAAACTGCATGGGATTCAACTTCGTTTCTGACTGGGAAACAAACACTAGCTAGCCTTACAAGAAACACACTCTGCTTTTGAGAAAAGAGCACTCTTCTACTCTACTGTGTTTCCTATAAGGCCAGAAGTGTGAGCTTGCTTAGAACAAAAGAACTGTGCTTCCTACACACACGGGCCATATCTAGTTCAACTCTGCTTAGGAAACTGACAAGAACAGTAGATCCTCCTCAGTCCAATACACTGTACATGCTGGGAACACACACCCGTGCTATTTGCCCTGTGTATGACAATGGGAGCGTAATTGTGACTCTTCTTACCAGAAAACAACTCTTGCTCGTAGGACCGGAAACTGCATGGGATTCAACTCCATTTTTGACTGGGAAAAGAATGCTAGCTCGCCTTACAAGAAACACACTCTGCTTTTGAGAAAAGAGCACTCTTCTAGTCTACTGTGTTTCCTATGGTGTCCGAACAGTGAGCTTGCTCAGAAAAAAGGAACTGTGCTTCCTACACACGGGCCATATCTAGTTCAACTCTGCTTAGGAAACTGACAAGAACAGTATCTCCTCTTCAGTCCAATACACTGTACTTGCTGGGAGCAGACACGAGTGCTATTTGCACTGTATATGGCAATGGGAGCGCAATAGTGACTCTTCTTACCAGAAAACAACTCTTGCTCGTACGACCAGAAACTGCATGGGATTCAACTTCGTTTCTGACTGGGAAACAAACACTAGCTAGCCTTACAAGAAACACTCTCTGCTTTTGAGAAAAGAGCACTCTTCTACTCTACTGTGTTTCCTATAGGGCCAGAACAGTGAGCTAGCTCAAAAGAATAGAAATGTGCTTCCTACACACACGGACCATATCTAGTTCAACTCTTCTTAGGAAACTGACAAGAACATTAGCTCCTCTTCAGTCCAATGCACTGTACGTGCTGGGAACAGACGCGAGTGCTATTTGCACTGTGTATGGCAAAGGGAGCACAATAGTGACTTTCCTTACCAGAAAACAACTCTTGCTCGTATTACCAGAAACTGCATGTGATTCAAATCCATTTAGGACTGGGAAACAAACTCTAGCTCACCCTACAAGAAACACACTCTGCTTTTGAGAAAAGAGCACTCTTCTACTCTACTGTGTTTCTTAAAAGGCCAGAACAGTGAGCTTGCTCAGAACAAAAGAACTGTGCTTCCTACACACACGGGCCATATCTAGTTCAACTCTGCTTAGAAAACTGACAAGAACAGTAGCTCCTCTTCAGTCCAATACACTGTACTTGCTGGGAACAGACGCGAGTGCTATTTGCACTGTGTATGGCAAGGGAAGGCAATAGTGACTCTTCTTACGAGAAAACAACTCTTGCTTGCAGGACCAGAAACTGCGTGGGATTCAACTCCGTTTCTGACTGGGAAACAAACACTAGCTAGCCTTACAAGAAACACACTCTGCTTTTGAGAAAAGAGCACTCTTCTACTCTACGGTGTTTCCTATGGGGTCCAAACAGTGAGCTTGCTCAGAACAAAAGAACTGTGCTTCCTACACACATGGACCATATCTAGTTCAACTCTGCTTAGGAAACTGACAAGAACAGTAGCTCCTGTTCAGTCCAATAACTGTACTTGCTGGGCACAGATGCGAGTGCTATTTGCACTGTGTATTGCAATTGGAGCACAATAGTGACTCTTCTTACAGAAAACAACTCTTGCTCGTAGGACCAAAAACTGCATGTGACTCAACTCCATTTAGGACTGGGAAACAAACACGAGCTCGCCTTACAAAAAACACACTCTGCTTTAGAGAAAAGAGCACTCTTCTACTCTACTGTGTTTCCTATAGGGCCAGAAGAGTGAGCTTGCACAGAACAAAAGAACTGTGCTTCCTACACAAGGGCCATACCTAGTTCAACTCTGCTTAGGAAACTGACAAGAACAGTAGCTCCTATTCATTCCAATACACTGTACTTGCTGGGAACAGACGCGAGTGCTATTTGCACTGTGTATGGCATTTGTAGCTCAGTAGTGACTCTTCTTACCAGAAAACAACTCTTGCTCGTAGGAACAAAAACTGCCTGTGACTCAACACTATTTAGGACTGGGAAACAAATGTGAGCTCGCCTTACAAAAAATACACTCTACTTTAGAGAAAAGAGAACTCTTCTACTCTACTGTATTTCCTATAGGGCCAGAACAGTGAGCTTGCTCAGAACATAATAACTGTGCTTCCTACACACACCAGCCATATCTAGTTCAACTCTGCTTAGGAACCTGACAAGAACAGTAGATCCTCTTCAGTCCAATACACTGTACTTGCTGGGAACAGACGCGAGTGCTATTTGCACTGTGTATGGCAATGAGAGCGCAATAGTGACTTTCCTTACCAGAAAACAACTCTTGCTCATAGGACTACAAACTGCATGTGATACAACGCCATTTAGGACCGGGAAACAAATGCTAGCTCGCCTTACAAGAAACACACTCTGCTTTTAAGAAAAGAGCACTCTTCTACTCTACGGTGTTTCCTATGTGGTCCGAACAGTTAGCTTGCTCAGAACAAAAGAACTGTGCTTCCTACATACACGGCCATATCTAGTTCAATTCTGCTTACGAACCTGACAAAAACAGTAGATCCTCTTCAGTCCAATACACTGTACTTGCTGGGAACAGACAACAGTGCTATTTGTCCTGTGTATGGCAATGGCAGCGCAATAGTGGCTTTCCTTACCAGAAAACAACTCTTGCTCATAGGACCAGAAACTGCATGTGATTCAACTCCATTTAGGACTGGGAAACATACGCTAGCTCGCGTTATAAGAAACACACTCTGCTTTTGAGAAAAGAACACTCTTCTACTCTACTGTGTTTCCTATGGGGTCTGAACAGTGAGCTTGCTCAGAACAAACGAACTGTGCTTCCTACACACACGGCCATGTCTAGTTCAAATCTGCTTAGGAAACTGACAAGAACAGTATCTCCTCTTCAGTCCAATACACAGTACTTGCTAGGAGCAGACACGAGTGCTATTTGCACTGTGTATGGCAATGGGAGCGCAATAGTGACTCTTTTTACCAGAATACAACTTTTGCTCGTAGGACCAGAAAATGCATCGGATTCAACTTCGTTTCTGACTGGGAAACAAACACTAGCTAGCCTTACAAGAAACACACTCTGCTTTTGAGAAAAGAGCACTCTTCTACTCTACTGTGTTGCCTATAGGGCCAGAACAGTGAGCTTGCTCAGAACAATAGAACTGTGCTTCTTACACACACGGACCATATCTAGTACAACTCTTCTTAGGAAACTGACAAGAACAGTAGCTCCTCTTCAGTCCAATACACTGTACGTGCTGGGAACAGATGCGAGTGCTATTTGCACTGTGTATGGCAAAGGGAGCACAATAGTGACTTTCCTTACCAGAAAACAACTCTTGCTCGTAATACCAGAAACTGCATGTGATTCAAATCCATTTAGGACTGGGAAACAAACTCTAGCTCACCCTACAAGAAACACACTCTGCTTTTGAGAAAAGAGCACTCTTCTACTCTACTGTGTTTCCATAAGGTCCAGAACAGTGAGCTTGCTCAGAACAATAGAACTGTGCTTCCTACACACACGGACCATATCTAGTACAAGTCTTCTTAGGAAACTGACAAGAACAGTATCTCCTCTTCAGTCCAATACACTGTACTTGCTAGGAGCAGACACGAGTGCTCTTTGCACTGTGTATGGCAAGGGAACGCAATAGTGACTCTTCTTACCAGAAAACAACTCTTGCTTGCAGGACCACAAACTGCGTGGGATTCAACTCCGTTTCTGACTGGGAAACAAACTCTAGCTCGCTTTACAAGAAACACACACTGCTTTTGAGAAAAGAGCACTCTTCTACTCTACTGTGTTTCCTATAGGGCCAAAACAGTGAGCTTGCTCAGAAAAAAAGAACTGTGCTTCCTACACACACGGGCCATATCTAGTTCAACTCTGCTTAGGAACCTGACAAGAACAGTAGATCTTCTTCAGTCCAATACACTGTACTTGCTGGGAACAGACGCCAGTGCTATTTGTCCTGTGTATGGCAATGGCAGCGCAATAGTGACTATTCTTAACATAAAACAACTCTTGCTCTTAGGACCAGAAAGTGCATGTGATTCCACTCCATTTAGGACTGGGAAACAAACGCTAGCTCACTTTACAAGAAACACACTCTGCATTAGAGAAAAGAGCACTCTTCAACTCTGCTGTGTTTCCAATGGGGTCCAAACAGTGAGCTTGCTCAGAACAAAAGAACTGTGCTTCCTACACACACGGAACATATGTAGTTCAACTCTGCTTAGGAAACTGACAAGAACAGTAGCTCCTATTCAGTCCAATACACTGTACTTGCTCGGAAAAGCCTCGAGTGCTATTTGCCCTGTGTATGGCAATTGGAGCGCAATAGTGACTTTCCTTACCAGAAAACAACTCTTGTTCGTAGGACCAGAAACTGCATGTGATTCAATTCCATTTAGGACTAGGAAACAAACGCTAGCTTGCCTTACAAGAAACACACTCTGCTTTTGAGAAAAGTGCATTCTTCTACTCTACTGTGTTTCCTAAAGGGCCAGAACAGTGAGCTTGCTCAGAACAAAAGAACTGTGCTTCCTACACACGGGCCATATCTAGTTCAACTCTGCTTAAGGAAACTGACAAGAACAGTAGCTCCTCTTCAGTCCAATACACTGTAATTGCTAGGAGCAGACGCGAGTGCTATTTGCACTGTGTATGGCAATGGGAGCGCAATAGTGACTCTTCTTACCAGAAAACAACTCTTGCTCGTAGGACCAGAAACTGCATGGGGTTCAACTTCATTTCTCACTGGGAAATAAACACTAGCTAGCCTTACCAGAAACACACTCTGCTTTTGAGAAAAGAGCACTCTTCTACTCTAGTGTGTTTCCTATAGGGCCAGAACAGTGAGCTTGCTCAGAACAAAAGAACTGTGCTTCCTACACACACGGGCCATATCTAGTTCAACTCTGCATAGGAAACTGACAAGAACAGTAGCTCCTCTTCTGTCTAATACAATGTACTTGCTGGGAGCAGACGCGCGAGCTATTTGCACTGTGTATGACAATGGGAACTCAATAGTGACTCTTCCCACCAGAAAACAACTCTTGCTTGCAGGACCAGAAACTGCATGTGATTCAACTCCATTTATGACTGGGAAACAAACCATAGCTCGCCTTAGAAGAAACACACTCTGCTTTTGAGAAAAGAGCACTCTTCTACTCTACTGTGTTTCTTATAGGGCCAGAAGAGTGAGCTTGCTCAGAACAAAAGAACTGTGCTTCCTACACACACGGGCCATATCTAGTTCAACTCTGCTTAGGAAACTGATAAGAAGAGTAGATCCTCTTCAGTCCAATACACTTTACATGCTGGGAACAGACGCCAGTGCTATTTGCCCTGTGTATGACAATGGGAGCGCAATAGTGACTCTTCTTACCAGAAAACAACTCTTGCTCGTAGGACCAGAAACTGCATGGGATTCAACTCCATTTAGGACTGGCAAACAAACGCTAGCTCGCCTTACAAGAAACACACTCTGCTTTAGAGAAAAGAGCACTCTTCTACTCTACTGTGTTTCCTACAGGGCCAGAAAAGTGTGATTGCTCAGAACAAAAGAACTGTGGTTCCTACACAAACGGGCCATATCTAGTTCAACTCTGCTTTGGAAACTGACAAGAACAGTAGATCCTCTTCAGTCCAATACATTGTACATGCTGGGAACAGACGACAGTGCTATTTGCGCTGTGTATGACAATGGGAGCGTAATAGTGACTCTTCTTAAGAGAAAAAAACTCTTACTCATAGGACCAGAAACTGCATGTGATTCAACTCCATTTAGGACTGGGAAACAAACGCTAGCTCGCCTTACAAGAAACACACTCTGCTTTTGAGAAAAGAGCACTCTTCTACTCTACTGTGTTTCCTATGGGCTCGGAACCGTGAGCTTGCTCAGAAAAAAGAACTGTGCTTCCAACACACACGGGCCATATCTAGTTCAACTCTGCATAGGAAACTGACAAGAACAGTAGCTCCTCTTCTGTCTAATACAATGTACTTGCTGGGAGCAGACGCGAGAGCTATTTGCACTGTGTATGACAATGGGAGCTCATTAGTGACTCTACCCACCAGAAAACAACTCTTGCATGTAGGACGAGAAACTGCATGTGATTCAACTCCATTTAGGACTGGGAAACAAACCATAGGTCGCCTTAGAAGAAACACACTCTGCTTTTGAGAAAAGAGCACTCTTCTACTCTATTGTGTTTCTTATAGGGCCAGAACAGTGAGCTTGCTCAGAACAAAAGAACTGTGCTTCCTACACACACGGGCCATATCTAGTTCAACTCTGCTTAGGAAACTGACAAGAAGAGTAGATCCTCTTCAGTCCAATACACTTTACATGCTGGGAACAGACGCCCGTGCTATTTGCCCTATGTATGACAATGGGAGCACAATAGTGACTCTTCTTACCAGAAAACAACTCTTGCTCGTAGGACCAGAAACTGCATGGGATTTAACTCCATTTAGGACTGGGAAAAAACGCTAGCTTGCCTTACAAGAAACACACCATGCTTTTGAGAAAAGAGCACTCTTCTACTCTACTGTGTTTCCTATGGGGTCCGAACAGTGAGCTTGCTCAGAACAAAAGAACTGTGCTTCCTACACACATGGGCCATATCTAGTTCAAATCTGCTTCGGAAACTGACAAGAACAGTAGCTCCTCTTCAGTCCAATACACTGTACTTGCTGAAAGCAGACGCGAGTGCTATTTGCACTGTGTATGGCAATGGGAGCACCATAGTGACTTTCCTTACCAGAAAACAACTCTTGCTCGTAGTACCAGAAACTGCATGTGATTCAATTCCATTTAGGACTGGGAAACAAACGCTAGCTCGCCTTACAAGAAACACACTCTGCTTTTGAGAAAAGAGCACTCTTCTGCTCTACTGTGTTTCCTAAAGGGCCAGAACAGTGAGCTTGCTCAGAACAAAAGAACTGTGCTTCCTACACACACGGGCTATATCTAGTTCAACTCTGTTTAGGAAACGGACAAGAACAGTAGCTCCTCTACTGTACAATACACTGTACTTGCTGGGAACAGACGCGAGTGCTATTTGCACTGTGTATGGAAATGGGAGCGCAATAGTGACTCTTTTTACCAGAAAACAACTCTTGCTCGTTGGACCAGAAACTGCATGTGATTCAACTCCATTTAGGACTGGGAAACAAACGCTAGCTCGCCTTACAAGAAACACACTCTGCTTTTGAGAAAAGAGCACTCTTCTACTCTACTGTGTTTCCTATAGGGCCAGAACAGTGAGCTTGCTCAAAACAAATGAACTGTGCTTCCTACACACATGGGTCATATCTAGTTCCACTCTGCTTAGAAAAATGACAAGAACAGTAGCTCCTCTTCTTTCCAATACACTGTACTTGCTGGGAACATACGCGAGTGCTACTTGCACTGTGTGTGTCTAAGGGAGCGCAATAGTGACTTTCCTTACCAGAAAACAACTCTTGCTCGTAGGACCAGAAACTGCATGTGATTCAACTCCATTTAAAACTGGGAAACAAAGGCTAGCTTCCTTTCCAAGAAACACACTCTGCTTTTGAGGAAAGAGCACTCTTCTACTCTACAGGTTTTCCTATAGGGTCAGAACAGTGAGCTTGCTCAGAACAAAAGAACTGTGTTTCCTGCACAAACGGGCCACATCTAGTTCAACTCTGCTAAGGAAACTGACAAGAACAGTAGCTCCTCTTCAGTCCAATACACTGTACTTGCTGGGAGCAGACGCGAGTGCTATTTGCACTGTGTATGGCAATGGGAGCGCAATAGTGACTCTTCTTACCAGAAAACAACTCTTGCTCGTAGGACCAGAAACTGCGTGTGATTCAACTCTGTTTCTGACTGGGAAACAAACACTAGCTAGCCTTACAAGAAACACACTCTGCTTTTGATAAAAGAGCACTCACCTACTCTACTGTGTTTCCTATGGGGTCCGAACAGTGAGTTGCTCAAAACAAAAGAACTGTGCTTCCTACACACATGGGCCATATCTAGTTCAACTCTGCTTCGGAAACTGACAAGAACAGTAGCTCCTCTTCAGTTCAATACACTGTACTTGCTGGGAGCAGACGCGAGTGCTATTTGCACTGTGTATGGCAAAGGGAGCACCATAGTGACTCTTCTTACCAGAAAACAACTCTTGCTCGTAGGACCAGAAACTGCATGGGATTCAACTCCATTTAGGACTGGGAAACAAACGCTAGCTCGCCTTACAAGAAATACATTCTGCTTTTGAGAAAAGAGCACTCTTCTACTCTACTGTGTTTCCTATGGGCTCGGAACCGTGAGCTTGCTCAGAAAAAAGAACTGTGCTTCCTACACAAACGGGCCACATCTAGTTCAACTCTGCTTAGGAAACTGACAAGAACAGTAGCTCCTCTTCAGTCCAATACACTGTACTTGCTGGGAGCAGACGCGAGTGCTATTTGCACTGTGTATTGCAATGGGAGCGCAATAGTAACTCTTCTTACCAGAAAACAACTCTTGCTCGTAAGACCAGAAACTGCGTGTGATTCAACTCTGTTTCTGACTGGGAAACAAACACTAGCTTGCCTTACAAGAAACACACTCTGCTTTGGGAAAAGAGCACTCGCCTACTCTACTGTGTTTCCTAAGGGGTCCGAACAGTGAGCTTGCTCAGAACAAAAGAACTGTGCCTCCTACACACATGGGCCATATCTAGTTCAACTCTGCTTAGGAAACTGACAAGAACAGTAGATCCTCTTCAGTCCAATACACTGTACATGCTGGGAACAGACGAGAGTGCTATTTGCCCTGTGAATGACAATGGGAGCGTAAAAGTGACTCTTCTTTCCAGAAAAAAACTCTTGCCTGTAGGACCAGAAACTGCATGTGATTCAACTCCAGTTAGGACTGGGAAACAAACCCTAGCTCGCCTTAGAAGAAACACACTCTGCTTTTGAGAAAAGAGCACTCTTCTACTCTACTGTGTTTCTTATAGGGCCAGAACAGTGAGCTTGCTCAGAACAAAAGAACTGTGCTTCCTACACACGGGCCATATCTATTTCAACTCTGCTTAGGAAATTGACAAGAAGAGTAGATCCTCTTCAGTCCAATACACTTTACATGCTGGGAACAGACGCCCGTGCTATTTGCCCTGTGTATGACAATGGGAGCACAATAGTGACTCTTCTTACCAAAAAACAACTCTTGCTCGTGGACCAGAAAGTGCATGGGATTCAACTCCATTTAGGACTGGGAAACAAACGCTAGCTCGCCTTACAAGAAACACACTCTGCTTTTCAGAAAAGAGCACTCTTCTACTCTACTGTGTTTCCTATGGGGTCCGAACAGTGAGCTTGCTCAGAACAAAAGAACTGTGCTTCCTACACACATGGGCCATATCTAGTTCAACTCTGCTTCGGATACTGACAAGAACAGTAGCTCCTCTTCAGTCCAATACACTGTACTTGCTGGGAGCAGACGCGAGTGCTATTTGCACTGTGTATGGCAAAGGGAGCAACATAGTGACTTTCCTTACCAGAAAACAACTCTTGCTCGTAGGACCAGAAACTGCATGTGATTCCATTCCATTTAGGACTGGGAAACAAACGCTAGCTCGCCTTACAAGAAACACACTCTGCTTTTGAGAAAAGAGCACTCTTCTACTCTACTGTGTATCCTAAAGGGCCAGAACAGTGAGCTTGCTCAGAACAGAAGAACTGTGCTTCCTACACAAGGGCCATATCTAGTTCAACTCTGCTTAGGACACTAACAAGAACAGGAGCTCCTCTTCAGTCCAATACACTGTACTTGCTAGGAGCAGACGCGAGTGCTATTTGCACTGTGTATGGCAATGGGAGCGCAATAGTGATTCTTCTTACCAGAAAACAACTCTTGCTCGTAGGACAAGAAACTGCATGGGATTCAACTCCATTTAGGACTGGGAAACAAATGCTTGCTCGCCTTACAAGAAACACACTCTGCTTTAGAGAAAAGAGCACTCTTCTACTCTACTGTGTTTCCTATGTGCTCGGAACCGTGAGCTTGCTCAGAAAAAAGAACTGTGCTTCCTACACACACGGGTCATATCTAGTTCCACTCTGCTTAGAAAAATGACAAGAACCGTATATCCTCTTCTTTCCAATACACTGTACTTGCTTGGAACATATGCGAGTGCTATTTGCACTGTGTGTGGCTAAGGGAGCGCAATAGTGACTTTCCTTACCAGAAAACAACTCTTGCTCGTAAGACCAGAAACTGCATGTGATTCAACTCCATTTAAAACTGGGAAACAAACGCTAGCTTCCTTTACAAGAAACACACTCTGCTTTTGAGAAAAGAGCACTCTTCTACTCTACAGTGTTTCCTATAGGGTCAGAACAGTGAGCTTGCTCAGAACAAAAGAACTGTGTTTCCTACACAAACGGGCCACATCTAGTTCAACTCTGCTTAGGAAACTGACAAGAACAGTAACTCCTCTTCAGTCCAATACACTATACTTGCTGGGAGCAGACGCGATTGCTATTTGCACTGTGTATGGCAATGGGAGCGCAATAGTGACTCTTCTTACCAGAAAACAACTCTTGCTCGTAAGACCAGAAACTGCGTGTGACTCAACTCTGTTTCTGACTGGGAAACAAACACTAGCTAGCCTTACAAGAAACACACTCTGCTTTTGAGAAAAGAGCACTCGCCTACTCTACTGTGTTTCCTATGGGGTCCGAACAGTGAGTTGCTCAGAACAAAAGAACTGTGCTTCCTACACACATGGGCCATATCTAGTTCAACTCTGCTTCGGAAACTGACAAGAACAGTAGCTCCTCTTCAGTCCAATACACTGTACTTGCTAGGAGCAGACGCGAGTGCTATTTGCACTGTGTATGGCAATGAGAGCGCAATAGTGACTCTTCTTACCAGAAAACAACTCTTGCTCCTAGGACCAGAAACTGCATGGGATTCAACTTCATTTCTCACTGGGAAACAAACACTAGCTAGCCTTACAAGAAACACACTCTGCTTTTGAGAAAAGAGCACTCTTCTACTCTACAGTGTTTCCTATAGGTTCAGAACAGTGAGCTTGCTCAGAACAAAAGAACTGTGCTTCCTACACACACGGGCCATATCTAGTTCAACTCTGCATAGGAAACTGACAAGAACAGTAGCTCCTCTTCTGTCTAATACAATGTACTTGCTGGGAGCAGACACGAGAGCTATTTGCACTGTGTATGACAATGGGAGCTCAATAGTGACTCTTCCCAATAGAAAACAACTCTTGCCTGTAGGACCAGAAACTGCATGTGATTCAACTCCATTTAGGACTGGGAAACAAACCATAGCTCGCCTTAGAAGAAACACACTCTGCTTTTGAGAAAAGAGCACTCTTCTACTCTACTGTGTTTCTTATAAGGCCAGAAGAGTGAGCTTGCTCAGAACAAAAGAACTGTGCTTCCTACACACACGGGCCATATGTAGTTCAAATCTGCTTCGGAAACTGACAAGAACAGGAGCTCCTCTTCAGTCCAATACACTGTACTTGCTGGGAGCAGATGCGAGTGCTATTTGCCCTGTGTATGGCAATGGGAGCACCATAGTGACTTTCCTTACCAGAAAACAACTCTTGCTCGTAGTACCAGAAACTGCATGTGATTCAATTCCATTTAGGACTGGGAAACAAACGCTAGCTCGCCTAACAAGAAACACACTCTGCTTTTGAGAAAAGAGCACTCTTCTGCTCTACTGTGTTTCCTAAAGGGCCAGAACAGTGAGCTTGCTCAGAACAAAAGAACTGTGCTTCCTACACACACTGGCCATATCTAGTTCAACTCTGCTTAGGAAACTGACAAGAACAGTAGCTCCTCTACTGTACAATACACTGTACTTGCTGGGAACAGATGCGAATGCTGTTTGCACTGTGTATGGAAATGGGAGCGCAATAGTGACTCTTTTTACCAGAAAACAACTCTTGCTCGTAGGACCAGAAACTGCATGTGATTCAACTCCATTTAGGACTGGGAAACAAACGCTAGCTCGCCTTACAAGAAACACACTCTGCTTTTGAGAAAAGAACACTCTTCTACTCTACTGTGTTTCCTATAGGGCCAGAACAGTGAGCTTGCTCAGAACAAAAGAACTGTGCTTCCTATACACACGGGCCATATCTAGTTCAACTCTGCTTAGGAAACTGACAAGAACAGTAGATCCTCTTCAGTCTAACACACTGTACATGCTGGGAACAGATGCCAGTGCTATTTGCCCTGTGTATGGCAATGGGAGCGCAATAGTGACTCTTCTTACCAGAAAACAACCCTTGCTCATAGGACCAGAAACTGCATGGGATTCAACTCCATTTAGGACTTGCAAACAAACGCTAGCTCGCCTTACAAGAAACACACTCTGCTTTTGAGGAAAGAGCACTCTGCTACTCTACTGTGTTTCCTATAGGGCCAGAAGAGTGAGCTTGCTCAGAACAAAAGAACTGTGGTTCCTACACAAACGGGCCATATCTAGTTCAACTCTGCTTAGGAAACTGACAAGAACAGTATATCCTCTTCTTTCCAATACACTGTACTTGCTGGGAGCAGACGCGAGTGCTATTTGCACTGTGTATTGAAATGGGAGCGCAATAGTGACTCTTCTTACCAGAAAACAACTCTTGCTCGTAGGAGCAGAAACTGCGTGTGATTCAACTCTGTTTCTGACTGGGAAACAAACATTAGCTAGCCTACAATAAACACTCTCTGCTTTTGAGAAAAGAGCACTCGCCTACTCTACTGTGTTTCCTAAGGGGTCCGAACAGTGAGCTTGCTCATAACAAAAGAACTGTGCCTCCTACACACACGGGCCATATCTAGTTCAACTCTGCTTAGGAAACTGACAAGAACAGTAGATCCTCTTCAGTCCAAAACACTGTACATGCTGGGAACAAACGAGAGTGCTATTTGCCCTGTGTATGACAATGGGAGCGTAATAGTGACTCTTCTTACCAGAAAACAACTCTTGCCTGTAGGACAAGAAACTGCATGTGATTCAACTCCAGTTAGGACTGGAAACAAACCCTAGCTCGCCTTAGAAGAAACACACTCTGCTTTTGAGAAAAGAGCACTCTTCTACTCTACTGTGTTTCTTATAGGGCCAGAACAGTGAGCTTGCTCAGAACAAAAGAACTGTGCTTCCTACACACACGGGCCATATCTATTTCAACTCTGCTTAAGAAATTGACAAGAAGAGTAGATCCTCTTCAGTCCAATACACTTTACATGCTGGGAACAGACGCCCGTGCTATTTGCCCTGTGTATGACAATGGGAGCACAATAGTGACTCTTCTTACCAAAAAACAACTCTTGCTCGTAGGACCAGAAACTGCATGGGATTCAACTCCATTTAGGACTGGGAAACAAACGCTAGCTTGCCTTACAAGAAACACACTCTGCTTTTCAGAAAAGAGCACTCTTCTACTCTACTGTGTTTCCTGTGGGGTCCGAACAGTGAGCTTGCTCAGAACAAAAGAACTGTGCTTCCTACACACATGGGCCATATCTAGTTCAACTCTGCTTCGGATACTGACAAGAACAGTAGCTCCTCTTCAGTCCAATACACTGTAGTTGCTGGGAGCAGACTCGGGTGCTATTTGCACTGTGTATGGCAAAGGGAGCAACATAGTGACTTTCCTTACCGGAAAACAACTCTTGCTCGTAGGACCAGAAACTGCATGTGATTCAATTCCATTTAGGACTGGGAAACAAACGCTAGCTCGCCTTACAAGAAACACACTCTGCTTTTGAGAAAAGAGCACTCTTCTGCTCTACTGTGTATCCTAAAGGGCCAGAACAGTGAGCTTGCTCAGAACAAAAGAACTGTGCTTCCTACACACGGGCCATATCTAGTTCAACTCTGCTTAGGAAACTGACAAGAACAGTAGCTCCTCTTCAGTCCAATACACTGTACTTGCTAGGAGCAGACGCGAGTGCTATTTGCACTGTATATGGCAATGGGAGCGCAATAGTGACTCTTCTTACCAGAAAACAACTCTTGCTCGTAGGACCAGAAACTGCATGGGATTCAACTCCATTTAGGACTGGGAAACAAATGCTAGCTCGCCTTACAAGAAACACACTCTGCTTTAGAGAAAAGAGCACTCTTCTACTCTACTGTGTTTCCTATGTGCTCGGAACCGTGAGCTTGCTCAGAAAAAAGAACTGTGCTTCCTACACACACGGGTCATATCTAGTTCCACTCTGCTTAGAAAAATGACAAGAACAGTATATCCTCTTCAATCCAATACACTGTACTTGCTTGGAACATACGCGAGTGCTATTTGCGCTGTGTGTGGCTAAGGGAGCGCAATAGTGACTTTCCTTACCAGAAAACAACTCTTGCTCGTAAGACCAGAAACTGCATGTGATTCAACTCCATTTAAAACTGGGAAACAAACGCTAGCTTCCTTTACAAGAAACACACTCTGCTTTTGAGAAAAGAGCACTCTTCTACTCTACAGTGTTTCCTACAGGGTCAGAACAGTGAGTTTGCTCAGAACAAAAGAACTGTGTTTCCTACACAAACGGGCCATATCTAGTTCAACTCTGCTTAGGAAACTGACAAGAAGAGTAGATCCTCTTCTGTCTAATACAATGTACTTGCTTGGAGCAGACGCTAGAGCTATTTGCACTGTGTATGACAATGGGAGCTCATTAGTGACTCTACCCACCAGAAAACAACTCTTGCATGTAGGACGAGAAACTGCATGTGATTCAACTCCATTTAGGATTGGGAAACAAACCATAGGTCGCCTTAGAAGAAACACACTCTGCTTTTGAGAAAAGAGCACTCTTCTACTCTATTGTGTTTCTTATAGGGCCAGAACAGTGAGCTTGCTCAGAACAAAAGAACTGTGCTTCCTACACACACGGGCCATATCTAGTTCAACTCTGCTTAGGAAACTGACAAGAAGAGTAGATCCTCTTCAGTCCAATACACTTTACATGCTGGGAACAGACGCCCGTGCTATTTGCCCTATGTATGACAATGGGAGCACAATAGTGACTCTTCTTACCAGAAAACAACTCTTGCTCGTAGGACCAGAAACTGCATGGGATTCAACTCCATTTAGGACTGGGAAAAAACGCTAGCTTGCCTTACAAGAAACACACCATGCTTTTGAGAAAAGAGCACTCTTCTACTCTACTGTGTTTCCTATGGGGTCCGAACAGTGAGCTTGCTCAGAACAAAAGAACTGTGCTTCCTACACACATGGGCCATATCTAGTTCAAATCTGCTTCGGAAACTGACAAGAACAGTAGCTCCTCTTCAGTCCAATACACTGTACTTGCTGAAAGCAGACGCGAGTGCTATTTGCACTGTGTATGGCAATGGGAGCACCATAGTGACTTTCCTTACCAGAAAACAACTCTTGCTCGTAGTACCAGAAACTGCATGTGATTCAATTCCATTTAGGACTGGGAAACAAACGCTAGCTCGCCTTACAAGAAACACACTCTGCTTTTGAGAAAAGAGCACTCTTCTGCTCTACTGTGTTTCCTAAAGGGCCAGAACAGTGAGCTTGCTCAGAACAAAAGAACTGTGCTTCCTACACACACGGGCTATATCTAGTTCAACTCTGTTTAAAAAATGGACAAGAACAGTAGCTCCTCTACTGTACAATACACTGTACTTGCTGGGAACAGACGCGAGTGCTATTTGCACTGTGTATGGAAATGGGAGCGCAATAGTGACTCTTTTTACCAGAAAACAACTCTTGCTCGTTGGACCAGAAACTGCATGTGATTCAACTCCATTTAGGACTGGGAAACAAACGCTAGCTCGCCTTACAAGAAACACACTCTGCTTTTGAGAAAAGAGCACTCTTCTACTCTACTGTGTTTCCTATAGGGCCAGAACAGTGAGCTTGCTCAAAACAAATGAACTGTGCTTCCTATACACACGGGCCATATCTAGTTCAACTCTGCTTAGGAAACTGACAAGAACAGTAGATCCTCTTCAGTCTAACACACTGTACATGCTGGGAACAGATGCCAGTGCTATTTGCCCTGTGTGTGACAATGGGAGCACAATAGTGACTCTTCTTACCAGAAAACAACTCTTGCTCGTAGGACCAGAAACTGCATGGGATTCAACTCCATTTAGGACTGGCAAACAAACGCTAGCTCGCCTTACAAGAAACACACTCTGCTTTTGAGAAAAGAGAACTCTTCTTCTCTACTGTGTTTCCTATAGGGCCAGAAAAGTGAGCTTGCTCAGAACAAAAGAACTGTGCTTCCTACACAAACGGGCCATATCTAGTTCAACTCTGCTTTGGAAACTGACAAGAACAGTAGATCCTTTCTCAGTCCAATACATTGTACATGCTGGGAACAGACGACAGTGCTATTTGCGCTGTGTATGACAATCGGAGCGTAATAGTGACTCTTCATAACAGAAAAAAACTATTACTCATAGGACCAGAAACTGCATGTGATTCAACTCCATTTAGGACTGGGAAACAAACGCTAGCTCGCCTTACAAGAAACACACTCTGCTTTTGAGAAAAGAGCACTCTTCTACTCTACTGTGTTTCCTATGGGCTCGGAACCGTGAGCTTGCTCAGAACAAAAGAACTGTGCTTCCTACACACACGGGTCATATCTAGTTCCACTCTGCTTAGAAAAATGACAAGAACAGTAGCTCCTCTTCTTTCCAATACACTGTACTTGCTGGGAACATACGCGAGTGCTACTTGCACTGTGTGTGGCTAAGGGAGCGCAATAGTGACTTTCCTTACCAGAAAACAACTCTTGCTCGTAGGACCAGAAACTGCATGTGATTCAACTCCATTTAAAACTGGGAAACAAAGGCTAGCTTCCTTTCCAAGAAACACACTCTGCTTTTGAGGAAAGAGCACTCTTCTACTCTACAGGTTTTCCTATAGGGTCAGAAGAGTGAGCTTGCTCAGAACAAAAGAACTGTGTTTCCTGCACAAACGGGCCACATCTAGTTCAACTCTGCTAAGGAAACTGACAAGAACAGTAGCTCCTCTTCAGTCCAATACACTGTACTTGCTGGGAGCAGACGCGAGTGCTATTTGCACTGTGTATGGCAATGGGAGCGCAATAGTGACTCTTCTTACCAGAAAACAACTCTTGCTCGTAGGACCAGAAACTGCGTGTGATTCAACTCTGTTTCTGACTGGGAAACAAACACTAGCTAGCCTTACAAGAAACACACTCTGCTTTTGATAAAAGAGCACTCGCCTACTCTACTGTGTTTCCTATGGGGTCCGAACAGTGAGTTGCTCAAAACAAAAGAACTGTGCTTCCTACACACATGGGCCATATCTAGTTCAACTCTGCTTCGGAAACTGACAAGAACAGTAGCTCCTCTTCAGTCCAATACACTGTACTTGCTGGGAGCAGACGCGAGTGCTACTTGCACTGTGTATGGCAAAGGGAGCACCATAGTGACATTCATTACCAGAAAGCAACTCTTGCTCGTAGGACCAGAAACTGCATGTGATTCAATTCCATGTAGGACTGGGAAACAAACGCTAGCTCCCCTCACAAGAAACACACTCTGCTTTTGAGAAAAGAGCATTCTTCTACTCTACTGTGTTTCCTAAAGGGCCAGAACAGTGAGCTTGCTCAGAACAAAAGAACTGTGCTTCCTACACACGGGCCATATCTAGTTCAACTCTGCTTAGGAAACTGACAAGAACAGTTGCTCCTATTCAGTCCAATACACTGTACTTGCTAGGAGCAGACGCGAGTGCTATTTGCACTGTGTATGGCAATGAGAGCGCAATAGTGACTCTTCTTACCAGAAAACAACTCTTGCTCGTAGGACCAGAAACTGCATGGGATTCAACTTCATTTCTCACTGGGAAACAAACACTAGCTAGCCTTACAAGAAACACACTCTGCTTTTGAGAAAAGAGCACTCTTCTACTCTACTGTGTTTCCTATAGGTCCAGAACAGTGAGCTTGCTCAGAACAAAAGAACTGTGCTTCCTATACACACGCGCCATATCTAGTTCAACTCTGCTTAGGAAACTGACAAGAACAGTAGATCCTCTTCAGTCTAACACACTGTACATGCTGGGAACAGATGCCAGAGCTATTTGCCCTGTGTATGGCAATGGGAGCGCAATAGTGTCTCTTCTTACCAGAAAACAACCTTTGCTCATAGGACCAGAAACTGCATGGGATTCAACTCCATTTAGGAGTTGCAAACAAACGCTAGCTCGCCTTACAAGAAACACACTCTGCTTTTGAGGAAAGAGCACTCTTCTACTCTACTGTGTTTCCTATAGGGCCAGAAGAGTGAGCTTGCTCAGAACAAAAGAACTGTGGTTCCTACACAAACGGGCCATATCTAGTTCAACTCTGCTTTGGAAACTGACAAGAACAGTAGATCTACTTCAGTCCAATACATTGTACATGCTGGGAACAGACGACAGTGCTATTTGCGCTGTGTATGTCAATGGGAGCATAATAGTGACTCTTCTTAACAGAAAAAAACTCTTACTCGTAGGACCAGAAACTGCATGTGATTCAACTCCATTTAGGACTGGGAAACAAACGCTAGCTCGCCTTACAAGAAATACATTCTGCTTTTGAGAAAAGAGCACTCTTCTACTCTACTGTGTTTCCTATGGGCTCGGAACCGTGAGCTTGCTCAGAAAAAAGAACTGTGCTTCCTACACAAACGGGCCACATCTAGTTCAACTCTGCTTAGGAAACTGACAAGAACAGTAGCTCCACTTCAGTCCAATACACTGTACTTGCTGGGAGCAGACGCGAGTGCTATTTGCACTGTGTATTGCAATGGGAGCGCAATAGTGACTCTTGTTACCAGAAAACAACTCTTGCTCGTAGGACCAGAAACTGCGTGTGATTCAACTCTGTTTCTGACTGGGAAACAAACACTAGCTTGCCTTACAAGAAACACACTCTGCTTTGGGAAAAGAGCACTCTCCTACTCTACTGTGTTTCCTAAGGGGTCCGAACAGTGAGCTTGCTCAGAACAAAAGAACTGTGCCTCCTACACACACGGGCCATATCTAGTTCAACTCTGCTTAGGAAACTGACAAGAACAGTAGATCCTCTTCAGTCCAATACACTGTACATGCTGGGAACAGACGAGAATGCTATTTGCCCTTTGTATGACAATGGGAGCATAAAAGTGACTCTTCTTACCAGAAAAAAACTCTTGCCTGTAGGACCAGAAACTGCATGTGATTCAACTCCAGTTAGGACTGGGAAACAAACCCTAGCTCGCCTTAGAAGAAACACACTCTGCTTTTGAGAAAAGAGCACTCTTCTACTCTACTGTGTTTCTTATAGGGCCAGAACAGTGAGCTTGCTCAGAACAAAAGAACTGTGCTTCCTACACACGGGCCATATCTATTTCAACTCTGCTTAGGAAATTGACAAGAAGAGTAGATCCTCTTCAGTCCAATACACTTTACATGCTGGGAACAGACGCCCGTGCTATTTGCCCTGTGTATGACAATGGGAGCACAATAGTGACTCTTCTTACCAAAAAACAACTCTTGCTCGTGGACCAGAAAGTGCATGGGATTCAACTCCATTTAGGACTGGGAAACAAACGCTAGCTTGCCTTACAAGAAACACACTCTGCTTTTCAGAAAAGAGCACTCTTCTACTCTACTGTGTTTCCTATGGGGTCCGAACAGTGAGCTTGCTCAGAACAAAAGAACTGTGCTTCCTACACACATGGGCCATATCTAGTTCAACTCTGCTTCGGATACTGACAAGAACAGTAGCTCCTCTTCAGTCCAATACACTGTACTTGCTGGGAGCAGACGCGAGTGCTATTTGCACTGTGTATGGCAAAGGGAGCAACATAGTGACTTTCCTTACCAGAAAACAACTCTTGCTCGTAGGACCAGAAACTGCATGTGATTCAGCTCCATTTAGGACTGGGAAACAAATGCTAGCTCGCCTTACAAGAAACACACTCTGCTTTTGAGAAAAGAGCACTCTTCTACTCTACTGTGTATCCTAAAGGGCCAGAACAGTGAGCTTGCTCAGAACAGAAGAACTGTGCTTCCTACACAAGGGCCATATCTAGTTCAACTCTGCTTAGGACACTAACAAGAACAGTAGCTCCTCTTCAGTCCAATACACTGTACTTGCTAGGAGCAGACGCGAGTGCTATTTGCACTGTGTATGGCAATGGGAGCGCAATAGTGACTCTTCTTAACAGAAAAAAACTCTTGCTTGTAGGACCAGAAACTGCATGGGATTCAACTCCATTTAGGACTGGGAAACAAATGCTTGCTCGCCTTACAAGAAACACACTCTGTTTTAGAGAAAAGAGCACTCTTCTACTCTACTGTGTTTCCTATGTGCTCGGAACCGTGAGCTTGCTCAGAAAAAAGAACTGTGCTTCCTACACACACGGGTCATATCTAGTTCCACTCTGCTTAGAAAAATGACAAGAACCGTATATCCTCTTCTTTCCAATACACTGTACTTGCTTGGAACATACGCGAGTGCTATTTGCACTGTGTGTGGCTAAGGGAGCACAATAGTGAATTTCCTTACCAGAAAACAACTCTTGCTCGTAAGACCAGAAACTGCATGTGATTCAACTCCATTTAAAACTGGGAAACAAACGCTAGCTTCCTTTACATGAAACACACTCTGCTTTTGAGAAAAGAGCACTCTTCTACTCTACAGTGTTTCCTATAGGGTCAGAACAGTGAGCTTGCTCAGAACAAAAGAACTGTGTTTTCCTACACAAACGGGCCACATCTAGTTCAACTCTGCTTAGGAAACTGACAAGAACAGTAGCTCCTCTTCAGTCCAATACACTATACTTGCTGGAAGCAGACGCGATTGCTATTTGCACTGTGTATGGCAATGGGAGCGCAATAGTGACTCTTCTTACCAGAAAACAACTCTTGCTCGTAGGACCAGAAACTGCGTGTGACTCAACTCTGTTTCTGACTGGGAAACAAACACTAGCTAGCCTTACAAGAAACACACTCTGCTTTTGAGAAAAGAGCACTCGCCTACTCTACTGTGTTTCCTATGGGGTCCGAACAGTGAGTTGCTCAGAACAAAAGAACTGTGCTTCCTACACACATGGGCCATATCTAGTTCAACTCTGCTTCAGAAACTGACAAGAACAGTAGCTCCTCTTCAGTCCAATACACTGTACTTGCTAGGAGCAGACGCGAGTGCTATTTGCACTGTGTATGGCAATGAGAGCGCAATAGTGACTCTTCTTACCAGAAAACAACTCTTGCTCCTAGGACCAGAAACTGCATGGGATTCAACTTCATTTCTCACTGGGAAACAAACACTAGCTAGCCTTACAAGAAACACACTCTGCTTTTGAGAAAAGAGCACTCTTCTACTCTACAGTGTTTCCTATAGGTTCAGAACAGTGTGCTTGCTCAGAACAAAAGAACTGTGTTTCCTATACACACGGGCCATATCTAGTTCAACTCTGCATAGGAAACTGACAAGAACAGTAGCTCCTCTTCTGTCTAATACAATGTACTTGCTGGGAGCAGACACGAGAGCTATTTGCACTGTGTATGACAATGGGAGCTCAATAGTGACTCTTCCCAATAGAAAACAACTCTTGCCTGTAGGACCAGAAACTGCATGTGATTCAACTCCATTTAGGACTGGGAAACAAACCATAGCTCGCCTTAGAAGAAACACACTCTGCTTTTGAGAAAAGAGCACTCTTCTACTCTACTGTGTTTCTTATAAGGCCAGAAGAGTGAGCTTGCTCAGAACAAAAGAACTGTGCTTCCTACACACACGGGCCATATGTAGTTCAAATCTGCTTCGGAAACTGACAAGAACAGGAGCTCCTCTTCAGTCCAATACACTGTACTTGCTGGGAGCAGATGCGAGTGCTATTGGCCCTGTGTATGGCAATGGGAGCACCATAGTGACTTTCCTTACCAGAAAACAACTCTTGCTCGTAGTACCAGAAACTGCATGTGATTCAATTCCATTTAGGACTGGGAAACAAACGCTAGCTCGCCTAACAAGAAACACACTCTGCTTTTGAGAAAAGAGCACTCTTCTGCTCTACTGTGTTTCCTAAAGGGCCAGAACAGTGAGCTTGCTCAGAACAAAAGAACTGTGCTTCCTACACACACTGGCCATATCTAGTTCAACTCTGCTTAGGAAACTGACAAGAACAGTAGCTCCTCTACTGTACAATACACTGTACTTGCTGGGAACAGATGCGAATGCTATTTGCACTGTGTATGGAAATGGGAGCGCAATAGTGACTCTTTTTACCAGAAAACAACTCTTGCTCGTAGGACCAGAAACTGCATGTGATTCAACTCCATTTAGGACTGGGAAACAAACGCTAGCTCGCCTTACAAGAAACACACTCTGCTTTTGAGAAAAGAACATTCTTCTACTCTACTGTGTTTCCTAGAGGGCCAGAACAGTGAGCTTGCTCAGAAAAAAAGAACTGTGCTTCCTATACACACGGGCCATATCTAGTTCAACTCTGCTTTGGAAACTGACAAGAACAGTAGATCCTCTTCAGTCTAACACACTGTACATGCTGGGAACAGATGCCAGTGCTATTTGCCCTGTGTATGGCAATGGGAGCGCAATAGTGACTCTTCTTACCAGAAAACAACCCTTGCTCATAGGACCAGAAACTGCATGTGATTCAACTCCATTTAGGACTTGCAAACAAACGCTAGCTCGCCTTACAAGAAACACACTCTGCTTTTGAGGAAAGAGCACTCTGCTACTCTACTGTGTTTCCTATAGGGCCAGAAGAGTGAGCTTGCTCAGAACAAAAGAACTGTGGTTCCTACACAAACGGGCCATATCTAGTTCAACTCTGCTTAGGAAACTGACAAGAACAGTATATCCTCTTCTTTCCATTACACTGTACTTGCTGCGAGCAGACGCGAGTGCTATTTGCACTGTGTATTGCAATGGGAGCGCAATAGTGACTCTTCTTACCAGAAAACAACTCTTGCTCGTAGGAGCAGAAACTGCGTGTGATTCAACTCTGTTTCTGACTGGGAAACAAACATTAGCTAGCCTTACAAGAAACACACTCTGCTTTTGAGAAAAGAGCACTCGCCTACTCTACTGTGTTTCCTAAAGGGTCCGAACAGTGAGCTTGCCCATAACAAAAGAACTGTGCCTCCTACACACACGGGCCATATCTAGTTCAACTCTGCTTAGGAAACTGACAAGAACAGTAGATCCTCTTCAGTCCAATACACTGTACATGCTGGGAACAGACGAGAGTGCTATTTGCCCTGTGTATGACAATGGGAGCGTAATAGTGACTCTTCTTACCACAAAACAACTCTTGCCTGTAGGACCAGAAACTGCATGTGATTCAACTCCAGTTAGGACTGGAAACAAACCCTAGCTCGCCTTAGAAGAAACACACTCTGCTTTTGAGAAAAGAGCACTCTTCTACTCTACTGTGTTTCTTATAGGGCCAGAACAGTGAGCTTGCTCAGAACAAAAGAACTGTGCTTCCTACACACACGGGCCATATCTATTTCAACTCTGCTTAGGAAATTGACAAGAAGAGTAGATCCTCTTCAGTCCAATACACTTTACATGCTGGGAACAGACGCCCGTGCTATTTGCCCTGTGTATGACAATGGGAGCACAATAGTGACTCTTCTTACCAAAAAACAACTCTTGCTCGTAGGACCAGAAACTGCATGGGATTCAACTCCATTTAGGACTGGGAAACAAACGCTAGCTTGCCTTACAAGAAACACACTCTGCTTTTGAGAAAAGAGCACTCTTCTACTCTACTGTGTTTCCTGTGGGGTCCGAACAGTGAGCTTGCTCAGAACAAAAGAACTGTGCTTCCTACACACATGGGCCATATCTAGTTCAACTCTGCTTCGGATACTGACAAGAACAGTAGCTCCTCTTCAGTCCAATACACTGTAGTTGCTGGGAGCAGACTCGGGTGCTATTTGCACTGTGTATGGCAAAGGGAGCAAAATAGTGACTTTCCTTACCAGAAAACAACTCTTGCTCGTAGGACCAGAAACTGCATGTGATTCAATTCCATTTAGGACTGGGAAACAAACGCTAGCTCGCCTTACAAGAAACACACTCTGCTTTTAAGAAAAGAGCACTCTTCTGCTCTACTGTGTATCCTAAAGGGCCAGAACAGTGAGCTTGCTCAGAACAAAAGAACTGTGCTTCCTACACACGGGCCATATCTAGTTCAACTCTGCTTAGGAAACTGACAAGAACAGTAGCTCCTCTTCAGTCCAATACACTGTACTTGCTAGGAGCAGACGCGAGTGCTATTTGCACTGTATATGGCAATGGGAGCGCAATAGTGACTCTTCTTACCAGAAAACAACTCTTGCTCGTAGGACCAGAAACTGCATGGGATTCAACTCCATTTAGGACTGGGAAACAAATGCTAGCTCGCCTTACAAGAAACACACTCTGCTTTAGAGAAAAGAGCACTCTTCTACTCTACTGTGTTTCCTATGTGCTCGGAACCGTGAGCTTGCTCAGAAAAAAGAACTGTGCTTCCTACACACACGGGTCATATCTAGTTCCACTCTGCTTAGAAAAATGACAAGAACAGTATATCCTCTTCTTTCCAATACACTGTACTTGCTTGGAACATACGCGAGTGCTATTTGCACTGTGTGTGGCTAAGGGAGCGCAATAGTTACTTTCCTTACCAGAAAACAACTCTTGCTCGTAAGACCAGAAACTGCATGTGATTCAACTCCATTTAAAACTGGGAAACAAACGCTAGCTTCCTTTACAAGAAACACACTCTGCTTTTGAGAAAAGAGCACTCTTCTTCTCTACAGTGTTTCCTATAGGGTCAGAACAGTGAGCTTGCTCAGAACAAAAGAACTGTGTTTCCTACACAAACGGGCCACATCTAGTTCAACTCTGCTTAGGAAACTGACAAGAACAGTAGCTCCTCTTCAGTCCAATACACTATACTTGCTGGGAGCAGACGCGAGTGCTATTTGCACAGTGTATGGCAATGGGAGCGCAATAGTGACTCTTCTTACCAGAAAACAACTCTTGCTCGTAGGACCAGAAACTGCGTGTGATTCAACTCTGTTTCTGACTGGGAAACAAACACTAGCTAGCCTTACAAGAAACACACTCTGCTTTTGAGAAAAGAGCACTCGCCTACTCTACTGTGTTTCCTATGGGGCCCGAACAGTGAGTTGCTCAGAACAAAAGAACTGTGCTTCCTACACACATGGGCCATATCTAGTTCAACTCTGCTTTGGAAACTGACAAGAACAGTAGCTCCTCTTCAGTCCAATACACTGTACTTGCTGGGAGCAGACGCGAGTGCTATTTGCACTGTGTATGGCAAAGGGAGCACCATAGTGACTTTCCTTACCAGAAAACAACTCTTGCTCATAGGACTAGAAACTGCATGTGATTCAATTCCATGTAGGACTGGGAAACAAACGCTAGCTCCCCTTACAAGAAACACACTCTGCTTTTGAGAAAAGAGCATTCGTCTACTCTACTGTGTTTCCTAAAGGGCCAGAACAGTGAGCTTGCTCAGAACAAAAGAACTGTGCTTCCTACACACGGGCCATATCTAGTTCAACTCTGCTTAGGAAACTGACAAGAACAGTAGCTCCTCTTCAGACCAATACACTGTACTTGCTAGGAGCAGACGCGAGTGCTATTTGCACTGTGTATGGCAATGAGAGCGCAATAGTGACTCTTCTTACCAGAAAACAACTCTTGCTCGTAGGACCAGAAACTGCATGGGATTCAACTTCATTTCTCACTGGGAAACAAACACTAGCTAGCCTTACAAGAAACACACCCTGCTTTTGAGAAAAGAGCACTCTTCTACTCTACTGTGTTTCCTATAGGTTCAGAACAGTGAGCTTGCTCAGAACAAAAGAACTGTGCTTCCTACACACACGGGCCATATCTAGTTCAACTCTGAATAGGAAACTGACAAGAACAGTAGCTCCTCTTCTGTCTAATACAATGTACTTGCTGGGAGCAGACGCGAGAGCTATTTGCACTGTGTATGACAATGGGAGCTCAATAGTGACTCTTCCCACCAGAAAACAACTCTTGCCTGTAGGACCAGAAACTGCATGTGATTCAACTCCATTTAGGACTGGGAAACAAAGCATAGCTCGCCTTAGAAGAAACACACTCTGCTTTTGAGAAAAGAGCACTCTTCTACTCTACTGTCTTTCTTATAGGGCCAGAAGAGTGAGCTTGCTCAGAACAAAAGAACTGTGCTTCCTACACACACGGGCCATATCTAGTTCAAATCTGCTTCGGAAACTGACAAGAACAGGAGCTCCTCTTCAGTCCAATACACTGTACTTGCTGGGAGCAGATGCGAGTGCTATTTGCCCTGTGTATGGCAATGGGAGCACCATAGTGACTTTCCTTACCAGAAAACAACTCTTGCTCGTAGTACCAGAAACTGCATGTGATTCAATTCCATTTAGGACTGGGAAACAAACGCTAGCTCGCCTAACAAGAAACACACTCTGCTTTTGAGAAAAGAGCACTCTTCTGCTCTACTGTGTTTCCTAAAGGGCCAGAACAGTGAGCTTGCTCAGAACAAAAGAACTGTGCTTCCTACACACACTGGCCATATCTAGTTCAACTCTGCTTAGGAAACTGACAAGAACAGTAGCTCCTCTACTGTACAATACACTGTACTTGCTGGGAACAGATGCGAATGCTATTTGCACTGTGTATGGAAATGGGAGCGCAATAGTGACTCTTTTTACCAGAAAACAACTCTTGCTCGTAGGACCAGAAACTGCATGTGATTCAACTCCATTTAGGACTGGGAAACAAACGCTAGCTCGCCTTACAAGAAACACACTCTGCTTTTGAGAAAAGAACACTCTTCTACTCTACTGTGTTTCCTATAGGGCCAGAACAGTGAGCTTGCTCAGAACAAAAGAACTGTGCTTCCTATACACACGGGCCATATCTAGTTCAACTCTGCTTAGGAAACTGACAAGAACAGTAGATCCTCTTCAGTCTAACACACTGTACATGCTGGGAACAAATGCCAGTGCTTTCTGCCCTGTGTATGGCAATGGGAGCGCAATAGTGACTCTTCTTACCAGAAAACAACCCTTGCTCATAGGACCAGAAACTGCATGGGATTCAACTCCATTTAGGACTTGCAAACAAACGCTAGCTCGCCTTACAAGAAACACACTCTGCTTTTGAGGAAAGAGCACTCTTCTACTCTACTGTGTTTCCTATAGGGCCAGAAGAGTGAGGTTGCTCAGAACAAAAGAACTGTGGTTCCTACACAAACGGGCCATATCTAGTTCAACTCTGCTTTGGAAACTGACAAGAACAGTAGATCCTCTTCAGTCCAATACATTGTACATGCTGGGAACAGACGACAGTGCTATTTGCGCTGTGTATGACAATGGGAGCGTAATAGTGACTCTTCTTAACAGAAAAAAACTCTTACTCGTAGGACCAGAAACTGCATGTGATTCAACTCCATTTAGGACTGGGAAACAAACGCTACCTCGCCTTACAAGAAATACACTCTGCTTTTGAGAAAAGAGCACTCTTCTACTCTACTGTGTTTCCTATGGGCTCGGAACCATGAGCTTGCTCAGAAAAAAGAACTGTGCTTCCTACACACACGGGTCATATCTAGTTCCACTCTGCTTAGGAAACTGACAAGAACAGTATATCCTCTTCTTTCCAATACACTGTACTTGCTGGGACCATACGCGAGTGCTATTTGCACTGTGTGTGGCTAAGGGAGCACAATAGTGACTTTCCTTACCAGAAAACAACTCTTGCTCGTAGGACCAGAAACTGCATGTCATTCAACTCCATTTAAAACTGGGAAACAAACGCTAGCTTCCTTTACAAGAAACACACTCTGCTTTTGAGAAAAGAGCACTCTTCTACTCTACAGTGTTTCCTACAGGGTCAGAACAGTGAGGTTGCTCAGAACAAAGAACTGTGTTTCCTACACAAACGGGCCACATCTAGTTCAACTCTGCTTAGGAAACTGACAAGAACAGTAGCTCCTCTTCAGTCCAATACACTGTACTTGCTGAGAGCAGACGCGAGTGCTATTTGCACTGTGTATTGCAATGGGAGCGCAATAGTGACTCTTCTTACCAGAAAACAACTCTTGCTCGTAGGACCAGAAACTGCGTGTGATTCAACTCTGTTTCTGACTGGGAAACAAACACTAGCTAGCCTTACAAGAAACACACTCTGCTTTTGAGAAAAGAGCACTCGCCTACTCTACTGTGTTTCCTAAGGGGTCCGAACAGTGAGCTTGCTCAGAACAAAAGAACTGTGCCTCCTACACACACGGGCCATATCTAGTTCAACTCTGCTTAGGAAACTGACAAGAACAGTAGATCCTCTTCAGTCCAATACACTGTACATGCTGGGAACAGACGAGAGTGCTATTTGCCCTGTGTATGATAATGGGAGCGTAATAGTGACTCTTCTTACCAGAAAACAACTCTTGAATGTAGGACCAGAAACTGCATGTGATTCAACTCCAGTTAGGACTGGGAAACAAACCCTAGCTCGCCTTAGAAGAAACACACTCTGCTTTTGAGAAAAGAGCACTCTTCTACTCTACTGTGTTTCCTAAAGGGCCAGAACAGTGAGCTTGCTCAGAACAAAAGAACTGTGCTTCCTACACACATGGGCCATATCTAGTTCAACTCTGCTTAGGAAACTGACAAGAACAGTAGCTCCTCTTCAGTCCAATACACTGTACTTGCTAGGAGCAGACGCGAGTGCTATTTGCACTGTGTATGGCAATGGGAGCGCAATAGTGACTCTTCTTACCAGAACACAACTCTTGCTCGTAGGACCAAAACTGCATGGGATTCAACTTCATTTCTCACTGGGAAACAAACACTAGCTAGCCTTACAAGAAACACACTCTGCTTTTGAGAAAAGAGCACTTGCCTACTCTACTGTGTTTCCTATGGTGTCCAAACAGTGAGCTTGCTCAGAACAAAAGAACTGTGCTTCCTACACACACGGGCCATATCTAGTTCAACTCTGCTTAGGAAACTGACAAGAACAGTAGATCCTCTTCAGTCCAATACACTGTACATCCTGGGAACAGACGCCAGTGCTATTTGCCCTGTGTATGACAATGGGAGCATAATAGTGACTCTTCTTACCAGAAAACAACTCTTGCTCGTAGGACCAGAAAATGCATGGGATTCAACTACTTTTATGACTGGGAAACAAACGCTAGCTCGCCTTTCAAGAAACACACTCTGATTTTGAGAAAAGAGCACTCTTCTACTCTACTGTGTTTCCTATGGGTCCAGAACAGTGAGCTTGCTCAGAAAAAAAGTACTGTGCTTACTATACACACGGGTCATATCTAGTTCAACTCTGCTTAGGAAACTGACAAGAACAGTAGCTCCCTTTCGTTCCAATACACTGTACTTGATGGGAGCAGATGAGAGTGCTATTTGCACTGTGTTGGCTAAGGGAGCACAATAGTGACTCTTCTTACCATAAAACAACTCTTGCTCCTAGGACCAGAAACTGCATGTGATTCAACTCCCTTTAGGACTGGGAAACAAATGCTAGCTCGCCTTACAAGAAACACACTCTGCTTTTGACAAAAGAGCACTCTTCTACTCTACTGTGTTTCCTATAGGGCCAGAACAGTGAGCTTGCTCAGAACAAAAGAACTGTGCTTCCTACACACGGGCCATATCTATTTCAACTCTGCTTAGGAAACTGACAAGAACAGTAGCTCCTATTCAGTCCAATACACTGTACTTGCTGGGAACAGACGCGAGTGCTAATTGCACTGTGTATGGCATTTGAGCGCAATAGTGACTCTTCTTACCAGAAAACAACTCTTGCTCGTAGGACCAAAAACTGCCTGTGACTCAACTCCATTTAGGACTGGGAAACAAACGCGAGCTCACCTTACAAGAAATACACTCTGCTTTAGAGAAAAGAGCACTCTTCTACTTTACTGTGTTTCCTATAGGGTCAGCACAGTGAGCTTGCTCAGAACATAAGAACTGTGCTTCCTACACACACGGGCCATATCTAGTTCAACTCTGCTTAGGAACCTGACACAAACAGTAGATCCTCTTCAGTCCAATACACTGTACTTGCTGGGAACAGACGCATGTGCTATTTGCACTGTGTGTGGCTAAGGGAGCGCAATAGTGACTTTCCTTACCAGAAAACAACTCTTGCTCGTAAGACCAGAAACTGCATGTGATTCAACTCCATATAAACCTGGGAAACAAACACTAGCTTCCTTTACAAGAAACACACTCTGCTTTTGAGAAAAGAGCACTCTTCTACTCTACAGTGTTTCCTATAGGGTCAGAACAGTGAGCTTGCTCAGAACAAAAGAACTGTGTTTCCTACACAAACGGGCCACATCTAGTTCAACTCTGCTGAGGAAACTGACAAGAACAGTAGCTCCTTTACAATCCAATACACTATACTTGCTGGGAGCAGACGCGAGTGCTATTTGCACTGTGTATGGCAATGGGAGCGCAATAGTGACTCTTCTTACCAGAAAACAACTCTTGCTCGTAGGACCAGAAACTGCATGTGATTCAACTCTGTTTCTGACTGGGAAACAAACACTAGCTAGCCTTACAAGAAACACACTCTGCTTTTGAGAAAAGAGCACTGGCCTACTCTACTGTGTTTCCTATGGGTTCCGAACAGTGAGTTGCTCAGAAAAAAAGAACTGTGCTTCCTACACACATGGGCCATATGTAGTTCAACTCTACTTCGGAAACTGACAAGAACAGTAGCTCCTCTTCAGTCCAATACACTGTACTTGCTGGGAGCAGACGCGAGTGCTATTTGCACTGTGTATGGCAAAGGGAGCACCATAGTGACTTTCCTTACCAGAAAACAACTCTTGCTCGTAGGACCAGCAACTGCATGTGATTCAATTCCATGTAGGACTGGGAAACAAACGCTAGCTCCCCTTACAAGAAACACACTCTGCTTTTGAGAAAAGAGCATTCTTCTACTCTACTGTGTTTCCTAAAGGGCCAGAACAGTGAGCTTGCTCAGAACAAAAGAACTGTGCTTCCCACACACGGGCCATATCTAGTTCAACTCTGCTTAGGAAACTGACAAGAACAGTAGCTCCTCTTCAGACCAATACACTGTACTTGCTAGGAGCAGATGCGAGTGCTATTTGCACTGTGTATGGCAATGAGAGCACAATAGTGACTCTTCTTACCAGAAAACAACTCTTGCTCGTAGGACCAGAAACTGCATGGGATTCAACTCTGTTTCTGACTGGGAAACAAACACTAGCTAGCCTTACAAGAAACACACTCTGCTTTTGAGAAAAGAGCACTCTTCTACTCTACTGTGTTTCCTATAGGTTCAGAACAGTGAGCTTGCTCAGAACAAAAGAACTGTGCTTCCTACACACACGGGTCATATCTAGTTCAACTCTGCATAGGAAACTGACAAGAACAGTAGCTCCTCTTCTGTCTAATACAATGTACTTGCTGGGAGCAGACGCGAGAGCTATTTGCACTGTGTATGACAATGGGAGCTCAATAGTGACTCTTCCCACCAGAAAACAACTCTTGCCTGTAGGACCAGAAACTGCATGTGATTCAACTCCATTTAGGACTGGGAAACAAACCATAGCTCGCCTTAGAAGAAACACACTCTGCTTTTGAGAAAAGAGCACTCTTCTTCTCTACTGTCTTTCTTATAGGGCCAGAAGAGTGAGCTTGCTCAGAACAAAAGAACTGTGCTTCCTACACACACGGGCCATATCTAGTTCAAATCTGCTTCGGAAACTGACAAGAACAGGAGCTCCTCTTCAGTCCAATACACTGTACTTGCTGGGAGCAGATGCGAGTGCTATTTGCCCTGTGTATGGCAATGGGAGCACCATAGTGACTTTCCTTACCAGAAAACAACTCTTGCTCGTAGTACCAGAAACTGCATGTGATTCAATTCCATTTAGGACTGGGAAACAAACGCTAGCTCGCCTAACAAGAAACACACTCTGCTTTTGAGAAAAGAGCACTCTTCTGCTCTACTGTGTTTCCTAAAGGGCCAGAACAGTGAGCTTGCTCAGAACAAAAGAACTGTGCTTCCTACACACACTGGCCATATCTAGTTCAACTCTGCTTAGGAAACTGACAAGAACAGTAGCTCCTCTACTGTACAATACACTGTACTTGCTGGGAACAGATGCGAATGCTATTTGCACTGTGTATGGAAATGGGAGCGCAATAGTGACTCTTTTTACCAGAAAACAACTCTTGCTCGTAGGACCAGAAACTGCATGTGATTCAACTCCATTTAGGACTGGGAAACAAACGCTAGCTCGCCTTACAAGAAACACACTCTGCTTTTGAGAAAAGAACACTCTTCTACTCTACTGTGTTTCCTATAGGGCCAGAACAGTGAGCTTGCTCAGAACAAAAGAACTGTGCTTCCTATACACACGGGCCATATCTAGTTCAACTCTGCTTAGGAATCTGACAAGAACAGTAGATCCTCTTCAGTCTAACACACTGTACATGCTGGGAACAGATGCCAGTGCTATTTGCCCTGTGTATGGCAATGGGAGCGCAATAGTGACTCTTCTTACCAGAAAACAACCCTTGCTCATAGGACCAGAAACTGCATGGGATTCAACTCCCTTTAGGACTTGCAAACAAACGCTAGCTCGACTTACAAGAAACACACTCTGCTTTTGAGGAAAGAGCACTCTTCTACTCTACTGTGTTTCCTATAGGGCCAGAAGAGTGAGCTTGCTCAGAACAAAAGAACTGTGGTTCCTACACAAACGGGCCATATCTAGTTCAACTCTGCTTTGGAAACTGACAAGAACAGTAGATCCTCTTCAGTCCAATACATTGTACATGCTGGGAACAGACGACAGTGCTATTTGCGCTGTGTATGACAATGGGAGCGTAATAGTGACTCTTCTTAACAGAAAAAAAACTCTTACTCGTAGGACCAGAAACTGCATGTGATTCAACTCCATTTAGGACTGGGAAACAAACGCTACCTCGCCTTACAAGAAATACACTCTGCTTTTGAGAAAAGAGCACTCTTCTACTCTACTGTGTTTCCTATGGGCTCGGAACCATGAGCTTGCTCAGAAAAAAGAACTGTGCTTCCTACACACACGGGTCATATCTAGTTCCACTCTGCTTAGGAAACTGACAAGAACAGTATATCCTCTTCTTTCCAATACACTGTACTTGCTGGGACCATACGCGAGTGCTATTTGCACTGTGTGTGGCTAAGGGAGCACAATAGTGACTTTCCTTACCAAAAAACAACTCTTGCTCATAGGACCAGAAACTGCATGTGATTCAACTCCATTTAAAACTGGGAAACAAACGCTAGCTTCCTTTACAAGAAACACACTCTGCTTTTGAGAAAAGAGCACTCTTCTACTCTACAGTGTTTCCTACAGGGTCAGAACAGTGAGGTTGCTCAGAACAAAAGAACTGTGTTTCCTACACAAACGGGCCACATCTAGTTCAACTCTGCTTAGGAAACTGACAAGAACAGTAGCTCCTCTTCAGTCCAATACACTGTACTTGCTGGGAGCAGACGCGAGTGCTATTTGCACTGTGTATTGCAATGGGAGCGCAATAGTGACTCTTCTTACCAGAAAACATCTCTTGCTCGTAGGACCAGAAACTGCGTGTGATTCAACTCTGTTTCTGACTGGGAAACAAACACTAGCTAGCCTTACAAGAAACACAATCTGCTTTTGAGAAAAGAGCACTCGCCTACTCTACTGTGTTTCCTAAGGGGTCCGAACAGTGAGCTTGCTCAGAACAAAAGAACTGTGCCTCCTACACACACGGGCCATATCTAGTTCAACTCTGCTTAGGAAACTGACAAGAACAGTAGATCCTCTTCAGTCCAATACACTGTACATGCTGGGAACAGACGAGAGTGCTATTTGCCCTGTGTATGACAATGGGAGCGTAATAGTGACTCTTCTTACCAGAAAACAACTCTTGCTCGTAGGACCAGAAACTGCATGGGATTCAACTCCATTTAGGACTGGGAAACAAACGCTAGCTTGCCTTACAAGAAACACACTCTGCTTTTCAGAAAAGAGCACTCTTCTACTCTACTGTGTTTCCTGTGGGGTCCGAACAGTGAGCTTGCTCAGAACAAAAGAACTGTGCTTCCTACACACATGGGCCATATCTAGTTCAACTCTGCTTCGGATACTGACAAGAACAGTAGCTCCTCTTCAGTCCAATACAATGTACTTGCTGGGAGCAGACGCGAGAGCTATTTGCACTGTGTATGACAATGGGAGCTCAATAGTGACTCTTCCCACCAGAAAACAACTCTTGCCTGTAGGACCAGAAACTGCATGTGATTCAACTCCATTTAGGACTGGGAAACAAACCATAGCTCGCCTTAGAAGAAACACACTCTGCTTTTGAGAAAAGAGCACTCTTCTACTCTACTGTCTTTCTTATAGGGCCAGAAGAGTGAGCTTGCTCAGAACAAAAGAACTGTGCTTCCTACACACACGGGCCATATCTAGTTCAAATCTGCTTCGGAAACTGACAAGAACAGGAGCTCCTCTTCAGTCCAATACACTGTACTTGCTGGGAGCAGATGCGAGTGCTATTTGCCCTGTGTATGGCAATGGGAGCACCATAGTGACTTTCCTTACCAGAAAACAACTCTTGCTCGTAGTACCAGAAACTGCATGTGATTCAATTCCATTTAGGACTGGGAAACAAACGCTAGCTCGCCTAACAAGAAACACACTCTGCTTTTGAGAAAAGAGCACTCTTCTGCTCTACTGTGTTTCCTAAAGGGCCAGAACAGTGAGCTTGCTCAGAACAAAAGAACTGTGCTTCCTACACACACTGGCCATATCTAGTTCAACTCTGCTTAGGAAACTGACAAGAACAGTAGCTCCTCTACTGTACAATACACTGTACTTGCTGGGAACAGATGCGAATGCTATTTGCACTGTGTATGGAAATGGGAGCACAATAGTGACTCTTTTTACCAGAAAACAACTCTTGCTCGTAGGACCAGAAACTGCATGGGATTCAACTTCATTTAGGACTGGGAAACAAACGCTAGCTCGCCTTACAAGAAACACACTCTGCTTTTGAGAAAAGAACACTCTTCTACTCTACTGTGTTTCCTATAGGGCCAGAACAGTGAGCTTGCTCAGAACAAAAGAACTGTGCTTCCTATACACACGGGCCATATCTAGTTCAACTCTGCTTAGGAATCTGACAAGAACAGTAGATCCTCTTCAGTCTAACACACTGTACATGCTGGGAACAGATGCCAGTGCTATTTGCCCTGTGTATGGCAATGGGAGCGCAATAGTGACTCTTCTTACCAGAAAACAGCCCTTGCTCATAGGACCAGAAACTGCATGGGATTCAACTCCCTTTAGGACTTGCAAACAAACGCTAGCTCGACTTACAAGAAACACACTCTGCTTTTGAGGAAAGAGCACTCTTCTACTCTACTGTGTTTCCTATAGGGCCAGAAGAGTGAGCTTGCTCAGAACAAAAGAACTGTGGTTCCTACACAAACGGGCCATATCTAGTTCAACTCTGCTTTGGAAACTGACAAGAACAGTAGATCCTCTTCAGTCCAATACATTGTACATGCTGGGAACAGACGACAGTGCTATTTGCGCTGTGTATGACAATGGGAGCGTAATAGTGACTCTTCTTAACAGAAAAAAAACTCTTACTCGTAGGACCAGAAACTGCATGTGATTCAACTCCATTTAGGACTGGGAAACAAACGCTACCTCGCCTTACAAGAAATACACTCTGCTTTTGAGAAAAGAGCACTCTTCTACTCTACTGTGTTTCCTATGGGCTCGGAACCATGAGCTTGCTCAGAAAAAAGAACTGTGCTTCCTACACACACGGGTCATATCTAGTTCCACTCTGCTTAGGAAACTGACAAGAACAGTATATCCTCTTCTTTCCAATACACTGTACTTGCTGGGACCATACGCGAGTGCTATTTGCACTGTGTGTGGCTAAGGGAGCACAATAGTGACTTTCCTTACCAAAAAACAACTCTTGCTCATAGGACCAGAAACTGCATGTGATTCAACTCCATTTAAAACTGGGAAACAAACGCTAGCTTCCTTTACAAGAAACACACTCTGCTTTTGAGAAAAGAGCACTCTTCTACTCTACAGTGTTTCCTACAGGGTCAGAACAGTGAGGTTGCTCAGAACAAAAGAACTGTGTTTCCTACACAAACGGGCCACATCTAGTTCAACTCTGCTTAGGAAACTGACAAGAACAGTAGCTCCTCTTCAGTCCAATACACTGTACTTGCTGGGAGCAGACGCGAGTGCTATTTGCACTGTGTATTGCAATGGGAGCGCAATAGTGACTCTTCTTACCAGAAAACATCTCTTGCTCGTAGGACCAGAAACTGCGTGTGATTCAACTCTGTTTCTGACTGGGAAACAAACACTAGCTAGCCTTACAAGAAACACAATCTGCTTTTGAGAAAAGAGAACTCGCCTACTCTACTGTGTTTCCTAAGGGGTCCGAACAGTGAGCTTGCTCAGAACAAAAGAACTGTGCCTCCTACACACACGGGCCATATCTAGTTCAACTCTGCTTAGGAAACTGACAAGAACAGTAGATCCTCTTCAGTCCAATACACTGTACATGCTGGGAACAGACGAGAGTGCTATTTGCCCTGTGTATGCCAATGGGAGCGTAATAGTGACTCTTCTTACCAGAAAACAACTCTTGCTCGTAGGACCAGAAACTGCATGGGATTCAACTCCATTTAGGACTGGGAAACAAACGCTAGCTTGCCTTACAAGAAACACACTCTGCTTTTCAGAAAAGAGCACTCTTCTACTCTACTGTGTTTCCTGTGGGGTCCGAACAGTGAGCTTGCTCAGAACAAAAGAACTGTGCTTCCTACACACATGGGCCATATCTAGTTCAACTCTGCTTCGGATACTGACAAGAACAGTAGCTCCTCTTCAGTCCAATACAATGTACTTGCTGGGAGCAGACGCGAGAGCTATTTGCACTGTGTATGACAATGGGAGCTCAATAGTGACTCTTCCCACCAGAAAACAACTCTTGCCTGTAGGACCAGAAACTGCATGTGATTCAACTCCATTTAGGACTGGGAAACAAACCATAGCTCGCCTTAGAAGAAACACACTCTGCTTTTGAGAAAAGAGCACTCTTCTACTCTACTGTCTTTCTTATAGGGCCAGAAGAGTGAGCTTGCTCAGAACAAAAGAACTGTGCTTCCTACACACACGGGCCATATCTAGTTCAAATCTGCTTCGGAAACTGACAAGAACAGGAGCTCCTCTTCAGTCCAATACACTGTACTTGCTGGGAGCAGATGCGAGTGCTATTTGCCCTGTGTATGGCAATGGGAGCACCATAGTGACTTTCCTTACCAGAAAACAACTCTTGCTCGTAGTACCAGAAACTGCATGTGATTCAATTCCATTTAGGACTGGGAAACAAACGCTAGCTCGCCTAACAAGAAACACACTCTGCTTTTGAGAAAAAGAGCACTCTTCTGCTCTACTGTGTTTCCTAAAGGGCCAGAACAGTGAGCTTGCTCAGAACAAAAGAACTGTGCTTCCTACACACACTGGCCATATCTAGTTCAACTCTGCTTAGGAAACTGACAAGAACAGTAGCTCCTCTACTGTACAATACACTGTACTTGCTGGGAACAGATGCGAATGCTATTTGCACTGTGTATGGAAATGGGAGCGCAATAGTGACTCTTTTTACCAGAAAACAACTCTTGCTCGTAGGACCAGAAACTGCATGGGATTCAACTTCATTTAGGACTGGGAAACAAACGCTAGCTTGCCTTACAAGAAACACACTCTGCTTTTGAGAAAAGAACACTCTTCTACTCTACTGTGTTTCCTATAGGGCCAGAACAGTGAGCTTGCTCAGAACAAAAGAACTGTGCTTCCTATACACACGGGCCATATCTAGTTCAACTCTGCTTAGGAATCTGACAAGAACAGTAGATCCTCTTCAGTCTAACACACTGTACATGCTGGGAACAGATGCCAGTGCTATTTGCCCTGTGTATGGCAATGGGAGCGCAATAGTGACTCTTCTTACCAGAAAACAACCCTTGCTCATAGGACCAGAAACTGCATGGGATTCAACTCCCTTTAGGACTTGCAAACAAACGCTAGCTCGACTTACAAGAAACACACTCTGCTTTTGAGGAAAGAGCACTCTTCTACTCTACTGTGTTTCCTATAGGGCCAGAAGAGTGAGCTTGCTCAGAACAAAAGAACTGTGGTTCCTACACAAACGGGCCATATCTAGTTCAACTCTGCTTTGGAAACTGACAAGAACAGTAGATCCTCTTCAGTCCAATACATTGTACATGCTGGGAACAGACGACAGTGCTATTTTGCGCTGTGTATGACAATGGGAGCGTAATAGTGACTCTTCTTAACAGAAAAAAACTCTTACTCGTAGGACCAGAAAACTGCATGTGATTCAACTCCATTTAGGACTGGGAAACAAACGCTACCTCGCCTTACAAGAAATACACTCTGCTTTTGAGAAAAGAGCAACTCTTCTACTCTACTGTGTTTCCTATGGGCTCGGAACCATGAGCTTGCTCAGAAAAAAGAACTGTGCTTCCTACACACACGGGTCATATCTAGTTCCACTCTGCTTAGGAAACTGACAAGAACAGTATATCCTCTTCTTTCCAATACACTGTACTTGCTGGGACCATACGCGAGTGCTATTTGCACTGTGTGTGGCTAAGGGAGCGCAATAGTGACTTTCCTTACCAAAAAAACAACTCTTGCTCATAGGACCAGAAACTGCATGTGATTCAACTCCATTTAAAACTGGGAAACAAACGCTAGCTTCCTTTACAAGAAACACACTCTGCTTTTGAGAAAAGAGCACTCTTCTACTCTACAGTGTTTCCTACAGGGTCAGAACAGTGAGGTTGCTCAGAACAAAAGAACTGTGTTTCCTACACAAACGGGCCACATCTAGTTCAACTCTGCTTAGGAAACTGACAAGAACAGTAGCTCCTCTTCAGTCCAATACACTGTACTTGCTGGGAGCAGACGCGAGTGCTATTTGCACTGTGTATTGCAATGGGAGCGCAATAGTGACTCTTCTTACCAGAAAACATCTCTTGCTCGTAGGACCAGAAACTGCGTGTGATTCAACTCTGTTTCTGACTGGGAAACAAACACTAGCTAGCCTTACAAGAAACACAATCTGTTTTGAGAAAAGAGCACTCGCCTACTCTACTGTGTTTCCTAAGGGGTCCGAACAGTGAGCTTGCTCAGAACAAAAGAACTGTGCCTCCTACACACACGGGCCATATCTAGTTCAACTCTGCTTAGGAAACTGACAAGAACAGTAGATCCTCTTCAGTCCAATACACTGTACATGCTGGGAACAGACGAGAGTGCTATTTGCCCTGTGTATGACAATGGAGCGTAATAGTGACTCTTCTTACCAGAAAACAACTCTTGCTCGTAGGACCAGAAACTGCATGGGATTCAACTCCATTTAGGACTGGGAAACAAACGCTAGCTTGCCTTACAAGAAACACACTCTGCTTTTCAGAAAAGAGCACTCTTCTACTCTACTGTGTTTCCTGTGGGGTCCGAACAGTGAGCTTGCTCATTACAAAAGAACTGTGCTTCCTACACACATGGGCCATATCTAGTTCAACTCTGCTTTGGATACTGACAAGAACAGTAGCTCCTCTTCAGTCCAATACACTGTACTTGCTGGGAGCAGACGCAAGTGCTATTTGCACTGTGTATGGCAAAGGGAGCAACATAGTGACTTTCCTTACCAGAAAACAACTCTTGCTCGTAGGACCAGAAACTGCATGTGATTCAATTCCATTTAGGACTGGGAAACAAACGCTAGCTCGCCTTACAAGAAACACACTCTGCTTTTGAGAAAAGAGCACTCTTCTGCTCTACTGTGTATCCTAAAGGGCCAGAACAGTGAGCTTGCTCAGAACAAAAGAACTGTGCTTCCTACACACGGGCCATATCTAGTTCAACTCTGCTTAGGAAACTGACAAGAACAGTAGCTCCTCTTCAGTCCAATACACTGTACTTGCTAGGAGCAGACGCGAGTGCTATTTGCACTGTGTATGGCAATGGGAGCGCAATAGTGACTCTTCTTACCAGAACACAACTCTTGCTTGTAGGAGCAGAAACTGCATGGGATTCAACTTCATTTCTCACTGGGAAACAAACACTAGCTAGCCTTACAAGAAACACACTCTGCTTTTGAGAAAAGAGCACTTGCCTACTCTACTGTGTTTCCTATGGTGTCCAAACAGTGAGCTTGCTCAGAACAAAAGAACTGTGCTTCCTACACACACGGGCCATATCTAGTTCAACTCTGCTTAGGAAACTGACAAGAACAGTAGATCCTCTTCAGTCCAATACACTGTACATCCTGGGAACAGACGCCAGTGCTATTTGCCCTGTGTATGACAATGGGAGCATAATAGTGACTCTTCTTACCAGAAAACAACTCTTGCTCGTAGGACCAGAAAATGCATGGGATTCAACTACTTTTATGACTGGGAAACAAACGCTAGCTCGCCTTTCAAGAAACACACTCTGATTTTGAGAAAAGAGCACTCTTCTACTCTACTGTGTTTCCTATGGGTCCAGAACAGTGAGCTTGCTCAGAAAAAAAGTACTGTGCTTACTATACACACGGGTCATATCTAGTTCAACTCTGCTTAGGAAACTGACAAGAACAGTAGCTCCCTTTCGTTCCAATACACTGTACTTGATGGGAGCAGATGAGAGTGCTATTTGCACTGTGTTGGCTAAGGGAGCACAATAGTGACTCTTCTTACCATAAAACAACTCTTGCTCCTAGGACCAGAAACTGCATGTGATTCAACTCCCTTTAGGACTGGGAAACAAATGCTAGCTCGCCTTGCAAGAAACACACTCTGCTTTTGACAAAAGAGCACTCTTCTACTCTACTGTGTTTCCTATAGGGCCAGAACAGTGAGCTTGCTCAGAACAAAAGAACTGTGCTTCCTACACACGGGCCATATCTATTTCAACTCTGCTTAGGAAACTGACAAGAACAGTAGCTCCTATTCAGTCCAATACACTGTACTTGCTGGGAATAGACGCGAGTGCTAATTGCACTGTGTATGGCATTTGAGCGCAATAGTGACTCTTCTTACCAGAAAACAACTCTTGCTCGTAGGACCAAAAACTGCCTGTGACTCAACTCCATTTAGGACTGGGAAACAAACGCGAGCTCACCTTACAAGAAATACACTCTGCTTTAGAGAAAAGAGCACTCTTCTACTTTACTGTGTTTCCTATAGGGTCAGCACAGTGAGCTTGCTCAGAACATAAGAACTGTGCTTCCTACACACACGGGCCATATCTAGTTCAACTCTGCTTAGGAACCTGACACAAACAGTAGATCCTCTTCAGTCCAATACACTGTACTTGCTGGGAACAGACGCATGTGCTATTTGCACTGTGTGTGGCTAAGGGAGCGCAATAGTGACTTTCCTTACCAGAAAACAACTCTTGCTCGTAAGACCAGAAACTGCATGTGATTCAACTCCATATAAAACTGGGAAACAAACACTAGCTTCCTTTACAAGAAACACACTCTGCTTTTGAGAAAAGAGCACTCTTCTACTCTACAGTGTTTCCTATAGGGTCAGAACAGTGAGCTTGCTCAGAACAAAAGAACTGTGTTTCCTACACAAACGGGCCACATCCAGTTCAACTCTGCTGAGGAAACTGACAAGAACAGTAGCTCCTTTTCAATCCAATACACTATACTTGCTGGGAGCAGACGCGAGTGCTATTTGCACTGTGTATGGCAATGGGAGCGCAATAGTGACTCTTCTTACCAGAAAACAACTCTTGCTCGTAGGACCAGAAACTGCATGTGATTCAACTCTGTTTCTGACTGGGAAACAAACACTAGCTAGCCTTACAAGAAACACACTCTGCTTTTGAGAAAAGAGCACTCGCCTACTCTACTGTGTTTCCTATGGGGTCCGAACAGTGAGTTGCTCAGAAAAAAAGAACTGTGCTTCCTACACACATGGGCCATATCTAGTTCAACTCTACTTCGGAAATTGACAAGAACAGTAGCTCCTCTTCAGTCCAATACACTGTACTTGCTGGGAGCAGACGCGAGTGCTATTTGCACTGTGTATGGCAAAGGGAGCACCATAGTGACTTTCCTTACCAGAAAACAACTCTTGCTCGTAGGACCAGCAACTGCATGTGATTCAATTCCATGTAGGACTGGGAAACAAACGCTAGCTCCCCTTACAAGAAACACACTCTGCTTTTGAGAAAAGAGCATTCTTCTACTCTACTGTGTTTCCTAAAGGGCCAGAACAGTGAGCTTGCTCAGAACAAAAGAACTGTGCTTCCCACACACGGGCCATATCTAGTTCAACTCTGCTTAGGAAACTGACAAGAACAGTAGCTCCTCTTCAGACCAATACACTGTACTTGCTAGGAGCAGACGCGAGTGCTATTTGCACTGTGTATGGCAATGAGAGCACAATAGTGACTCTTCTTACCAGAAAACAACTCTTGCTCGTAGGACCAGAAACTGCATGGGATTCAACTCTGTTTCTGACTGGGAAACAAACACTAGCTAGCCTTACAAGAAACACACTCTGCTTTTGAGAAAAGAGCACTCTTCTACTCTACTGTGTTTCCTATAGGTTCAGAACAGTGAGCTTGCTCAGAACAAAAGAACTGTGCTTCCTACACACACGGGTCATATCTAGTTCAACTCTGCATAGGAAACTGACAAGAACAGTAGCTCCTCTTCTGTCTAATACAATGTACTTGCTGGGAGCAGACGCGAGAGCTATTTGCACTGTGTATGACAATGGGAGCTCAATAGTGACTCTTCCCACCAGAAAACAACTCTTGCCTGTAGGACCAGAAACTGCATGTGATTCAACTCCATTTAGGACTGGGAAACAAACCATAGCTCGCCTTAGAAGAAACACACTCTGCTTTTGAGAAAAGAGCACTCTTCTACTCTACTGTCTTTCTTATAGGGCCAGAAGAGTGAGCTTGCTCAGAACAAAAGAACTGTGCTTCCTACACACACGGGCCATATCTAGTTCAAATCTGCTTCGGAAACTGACAAGAACAGGAGCTCCTCTTCAGTCCAATACACTGTACTTGCTGGGAGCAGATGCGAGTGCTATTTGCCCTGTGTATGGCAATGGGAGCACCATAGTGACTTTCCTTACCAGAAAACAACTCTTGCTCGTAGTACCAGAAACTGCATGTGATTCAATTCCATTTAGGACTGGGAAACAAACGCTAGCTCGCCTAACAAGAAACACACTCTGCTTTTGAGAAAAGAGCACTCTTCTGCTCTACTGTGTTTCCTAAAGGGCCAGAACAGTGAGCTTGCTCAGAACAAAAGAACTGTGCTTCCTACACACACTGGCCATATCTAGTTCAACTCTGCTTAGGAAACTGACAAGAACAGTAGCTCCTCTACTGTACAATACACTGTACTTGCTGGGAACAGATGCGAATGCTATTTGCACTGTGTATGGAAATGGGAGCGCAACAGTGACTCTTTTTACCAGAAAACAACTCTTGCTCGTAGGACCAGAAACTGCATGTGATTCAACTCCATTTAGGACTGGGAAACAAACGCTAGCTCGCCTTACAAGAAACACACTCTGCTTTTGAGAAAAGAACACTCTTCTACTCTACTGTGTTTCCTATAGGGCCAAAACAGTGAGCTTGCTCAGAACAAAAGAACTGTGCTTCCTATACACACGGGCCATATCTAGTTCAACTCTGCTTAGGAATCTGACAAGAACAGTAGATCCTCTTCAGTCTAACACACTGTACATGCTGGGAACAGATGCCAGTGCTATTTGCCCTGTGTATGGCAATGGGAGCGCAATAGTGACTCTTCTTACCAGAAAACAACCCTTGCTCATAGGACCAGAAATTGCATGGGATTCAACTCCCTTTAGGACTTGCAAACAAACGCTAGCTCGACTTACAAGAAACACACTCTGCTTTTGAGGAAAGAGCACTCTTCTACTCTACTGTGTTTCCTATAGGGCCAGAAGAGTGAGGTTGCTCAGAACAAAAGAACTGTGGTTCCTACACAAACGGGCCATATCTAGTTCAACTCTGCTTTGGAAACTGACAAGAACAGTAGATCCTCTTCAGTCCAATACATTGTACATGCTGGGAACAGACGACAGTGCTATTTGCGCTGTGTATGACAATGGGAGCGTAATAGTGACTCTTCTTAACAGAAAAAAACTCTTACTCGTAGGACCAGAAACTGCATGTGATTCAACTCCATTTAGGACTGGGAAACAAACGCTACCTCGCCTTACAAGAAATACACTCTGCTTTTGAGAAAAGAGCACTCTTCTACTCTACTGTGTTTCCTATGGGCTCGGAACCATGAGCTTGCTCAGAAAAAAGAACTGTGCTTCCTACACACACGGGTCATATCTAGTTCCACTCTGCTTAGGAAACTGACAAGAACAGTATATCCTCTTCTTTCCAATACACTGTACTTGCTGGGACCATACGCGAGTGCTATTTGCACTGTGTGTGGCTAAGGGAGCGCAATAGTGACTTTCCTTACCAAAAAACAACTCTTGCTCGTAGGACCAGAAACTGCATGTGATTCAACTCCATTTAAAACTGGGAAACAAACGCTAGCTTCCTTTACAAGAAACACACTCTGCTTTTGAGAAAAGAGCACTCTTCTACTCTACAGTGTTTCCTACAGGGTCAGAACAGTGAGGTTGCTCAGAACAAAAGAACTGTGTTTCCTACACAAACGGGCCACATCTAGTTCAACTCTGCTTAGGAAACTGACAAGAACAGTAGCTCCTCTTCAGTCCAATACACTGTACTTGCTGGGAGCAGACGCGAGTGCTATTTGCACTGTGTATTGCAATGGGAGCGCAATAGTGACTCTTCTTACCAGAAAACATCTCTTGCTCGTAGGACCAGAAACTGCGTGTGATTCAACTCTGTTTCTGACTGGGAAACAAACACTAGCTAGCCTTACAAGAAACACAATCTGCTTTTGAGAAAAGAGCACTCGCCTACTCTACTGTGTTTCCTAAGGGGTCCGAACAGTGAGCTTGCTCAGAACAAAAGAACTGTGCCTCCTACACACACGGGCCATATCTAGTTCAACTCTGCTTAGGAAACTGACAAGAACAGTAGATCCTCTTCAGTCCAATACACTGTACATGCTGGGAACAGACGAGAGTGCTATTTGCCCTGTGTATGACAATGGGAGCGTAATAGTGACTCTTCTTACCAGAAAACAACTCTTGCTCGTAGGACCAGAAACTGCATGGGATTCAACTCCATTTAGGACTGGGAAACAAACGCTTGCTTGCCTTACAAGAAACACACTCTGCTTTTCAGAAAAGAGCACTCTTCTACTCTACTGTGTTTCCTGTGGGGTCCGAACAGTGAGCTTGCTCATTACAAAAGAACTGTGCTTCCTACACACATGGGCCATATCTAGTTCAACTCTGCTTCGGATACTGACAAGAACAGTAGCTCCTCTTCAGTCCAATACACTGTACTTGCTGGGAGCAGACGCAAGTGCTATTTGCACTGTGTATGGCAAAGGGAGCAACATAGTGACTTTCCTTACCAGAAAACAACTCTTGCTCGTAGGACCAGAAACTGCATGTGATTCAATTCCATTTAGGACTGGGAAACAAACGCTAGCTCGCCTTACAAGAAACACACTCTGCTTTTGAGAAAAGAGCACTCTTCTGCTCTACTGTGTATCCTAAAGGGCCAGAACAGTGAGCTTGCTCAGAACAAAAGAACTGTGCTTCCTACACACGGGCCATATCTAATTCAACTCTGCTTAGGAAACTGACAAGAACAGTAGCTCCTCTTCAGTCCAATACACTGTACTTGCTAGGAGCAGACGCAAGTGCTATTTGCACTGTGTATGGCAATGGGAGCGCAATAGTGACTCTTCTTACCAGAACACAACTCTTGCTTGTAGGACCAGAAACTGCATGGGATTCAACTTCATTTCTCACTGGGAAACAAACACTAGCTAGCCTTACAAGAAACACACTCTGCTTTTGAAAAAAGAGCACTTGCCTACTCTACTGTGTTTCCTATGGTGTCCAAACAGTGAGCTTGCTCAGAACAAAAGAACTGTGCTTCCTACACACACGGGCCATATCTAGTTCAACTCTGCTTAGGAAACTGACAAGAACAGTAGATCCTCTTCAGTCCAATACACTGTACATCCTGGGAACAGACGCCAGTGCTATTTGCCCTGTGTATGACAATGGGAGCATAATAGTGACTCTTCTTACCAGAAAACAACTCTTGCTCGTAGGACCAGAAACTGCATGGGATTCAACTACTTTTATGACTGGGAAACAAACGCTAGCTCGCCTTTCAAGAAACACACTCTGATTTTGTGAAAAGAGCACTCTTCTACTCTACTGTGTTTCCTATGGGTCCAGAACAGTGAGCTTGCTCAGAAAAAAAGTACTGTGCTTACTATACACACGGGTCATATCTAGTTCAACTCTGCTTAGGAAACTGACAAGAACAGTAGCTCCCTTTCGTTCCAATACACTGTACTTGATGGGAGCAGATGAGAGTGCTATTGGCACTGTGTTGGCTAAGGGAGCACAATAGTGACTCTTCTTACCATAAAACAACTCTTGCTCCTAGGACCAGAAACTGCATGTGATTCAACTCCCTTTAGGACTGGGAAACAAATGCTAGCTCGCCTTACAAGAAACACACTCTGCTTTTGAGAAAAGAGCACTCTTCTACTCTACTGTGTTTCCTATAGGGCCAGAACAGTGAGCTTGCTCAGAACAAAAGAACTGTGCTTCCTACACACGGGCCATATCTATTTCAACTCTGCTTAGGAAACTGACAAGAACAGTAGCTCCTATTCAGTCCAATACACTGTACTTGCTGGGAACAGACGCGAGTGCTAATTGCACTGTGTATGGCATTTGGAGCGCAATAGTGACTCTTCTTACCAGAAAACAACTCTTGCTCGTAGGACCAAAAACTGCCTGTGACTCAACTCCATTTAGGACTGGGAAACAAACGCGAGCTCACCTTACAAGAAATACACTCTGCTTTAGAGAAAAGAGCACTCTTCTACTTTACTGTGTTTCCTATAGGGTCAGCACAGTGAGCTTGCTCAGAACATAAGAACTGTGCTTCCTACACACACGGGCCATATCTAGTTCAACTCTGCTTAGGAACCTGACACAAACAGTAGATCCTCTTCAGTCCAATACACTGTACTTGCTGGGAACAGACGCATGTGCTATTTGCACTGTGTGTGGCTAAGGGAGCGCAATAGTGACTTTCCTTACCAGAAAACAACTCTTGCTCGTAAGACCAGAAACTGCATGTGATTCAACTCCATATAAAACTGGGAAACAAACACTAGCTTCCTTTACAAGAAACACACTCTGCTTTTGAGAAAAGAGCACTCTTCTACTCTACAGTGTTTCCTATAGGGTCAGAACAGTGAGCTTGCTCAGAACAAAAGAACTGTGTATCCTACACAAACGGGCCACATCTAGTTCAACTCTGCTTAGGAAACTGACAAGAACAGTAGCTCCTTTTCAATCCAATACACTATACTTGCTGGGAGCAGACGCGAGTGCTATTTGCACTGTGTATGGCAATGGGAGCGCAATAGTGACTCTTCTTACCAGAAAACAACTCTTGCTCGTAGGACCAGAAACTGCATGTGATTCAACTCTGTTTCTGACTGGGAAACAAACACTAGCTAGCCTTACAAGAAACACACTCTGCTTTTGAGAAAAGAGCACTCGCCTACTCTACTGTGTTTCCTATGGGGTCCGAACAGTGAGTTGCTCAGAACAAAAGAACTGTGCTTCCTACACACATGGGCCATATCTAGTTCAACTCTACTTCGGAAACTGACAAGAACAGTAGCTCCTCTTCAGTCCAATACACTGTACTTGCTGGGAGCAGACGCGAGTGCTATTTGCACTGTGTATGGCAAAGGGAGCACCACAGTGACTTTCCTTACCAGAAAACAACTCTTGCTCGTAGGACCAGCAACTGCATGTGATTCAATTCCATGTAGGACTGGGAAACAAACGCTAGCTCCCCTTACAAGAAACACACTCTGCTTTTGAGAAAAGAGCATTCTTCTACTCTACTGTGTTTCCTAAAGGGCCAGAACAGTGAGCTTGCTCAGAACAAAAGAACTGTGCTTCCCACACACGGGCCATATCTAGTTCAACTCTGCTTAGGAAACTGACAAGAACAGTAGCTCCTCTTCAGACCAATACACTGTACTTGCTAGGAGCAGACGCGAGTGCTATTTGCACTGTGTATGGCAATGAGAGCACAATAGTGACTCTTCTTACCAGAAAACAACTCTTGCTCGTAGGACCAGAAACTGCATGGGATTCAACTTCATTTCTCACTGGGAAACAAACACAAGCTAGCCTTACAAGAAACACACCCTGCTTTTGAGAAAAGAGCACTCTTCTACTCTACTGTGTTTCCTATAGGTTCAGAACAGTGAGCTTGCTCAGAACAAAAGAACTGTGTTTCCTACACACACGGGTCATATCTAGTTCAACTCTGCATAGGAACCTGACAAGAACAGTAGCTCCTCTTCTGTCTAATACAATGTACTTGCTGGGAGCAGACGCGAGAGCTATTTGCACTGTGTATGACAATGGGAGCTCAATAGTGACTCTTCCCACCAGAAAACAACTCTTGCCTGTAGGACCAGAAACTGCATGTGATTCAACTCCATTTAGGACTGGGAAACAAAGCATAGCTCGCCTTAGAAGAAACACACTCTGCTTTTGAGAAAAGAGCACTCTTCTACTCTACTGTGTTTCTTATAGGGCCAGAAGAGTGAGCTTGCTCAGAACAAAAGAACTGTGCTTCCTACACACACGGGCCATATCTAGTTCAAATCTGCTTCGGAAACTGACAAGAACAGGAGCTCCTCTTCAGTCCAATACACTGTACTTGCTGGGAGCAGATGCGAGTGCTATTTGCCCTGTGTATGGCAATGGGAGCACCATAGTGAATTTCCTTACCAGAAAACAACTCTTGCTCGTAGTACCAGAAACTGCATGTGATTCAATTCCATTTAGGACTGGGAAACAAACGCTACCTCGCCTAACAAGAAACACACTCTGCTTTTGAGAAAAGAGCACTCTTCTGCTCTACTGTGTTTCCTAAAGAGCCAGAACAGTGAGCTTGCTCAGAACAAAAGAACTGTGCTTCCTACACACACTGGCCATATCTAGTTCAACTCTGCTTAGGAAACTGACAAGAACAGTAGCTCCTCTACTGTACAATACACTGTACTTGCTGGGAACAGATGCGAATGCTATTTGCACTGTGTATGGAAATGGGAGCGCAACAGTGACTCTTTTTACCAGAAAACAACTCTTGCTCGTAGGACCAGAAACTGCATGTGATTCAACTCCATTTAGGACTGGGAAACAAACGCTAGCTCGCCTTACAAGAAACACACTCTGCTTTTGAGAAAAGAACACTCTTCTACTCTACTGTGTTTCCTATAGGGCCAGAACAGTGAGCTTGCTCAGAACAAAAGAACTGTGCTTCCTATACACACGGGCCATATCTAGTTCAACTCTGCTTAGGAATCTGACAAGAACAGTAGATCCTCTTCAGTCTAACACACTGTACATGCTGGGAACAGATGCCAGTGCTATTTGCCCTGTGTATGGCAATGGGAGCGCAATAGTGACTCTTCTTACCAGAAAACAACCCTTGCTCATAGGACCAGAAACTGCATGGGATTCAACTCCCTTTAGGACTTGCAAACAAACGCTAGCTCGACTTACAAGAAACACACTCTGCTTTTGAGGAAAGAGCACTCTTCTACTCTACTGTGTTTCCTATAGGGCCAGAAGAGTGAGGTTGCTCAGAACAAAAGAACTGTGGTTCCTACACAAACGGGCCATATCTAGTTCAACTCTGCTTTGGAAACTGACAAGAACAGTAGATCCTCTTCAGTCCAATACATTGTACATGCTGGGAACAGACGACAGTGCTATTTGCGCTGTGTATGACAATGGGAGCGTAATAGTGACTCTTCTTAACAGAAAAAAACTCTTACTCGTAGGACCAGAAACTGCATGTGATTCAACTCCATTTAGGACTGGGAAACAAACGCTACCTCGCCTTACAAGAAATACACTCTGCTTTTGAGAAAAGAGCACTCTTCTACTCTACTGTGTTTCCTATGGGCTCGGAACCATGAGCTTGCTCAGAAAAAAGAACTGTGCTTCCTACACACACGGGTCATATCTAGTTCCACTCTGCTTAGGAAACTGACAAGAACAGTATATCCTCTTCTTTCCAATACACTGTACTTGCTGGGACCATACGCGAGTGCTATTTGCACTGTGTGTGGCTAAGGGAGCGCAATAGTGACTTTCCTTACCAAAAAACAACTCTTGCTCGTAAGACCAGAAACTGCATGTGATTCAAATCCATTTAAAACTGGGAAACAAACGCTAGCTTCCTTTACAAGAAACACACTCTGCTTTTGAGAAAAGAGCACTCTTCTACTCTACAGTGTTTCCTACAGGGTCAGAACAGTGAGGTTGCTCAGAACAAAAGAACTGTGTTTCCTACACAAACGGGCCACATCTAGTTCAACTCTGCTTAGGAAACTGACAAGAACAGTAGCTCCTCTTCAGTCCAATACACTGTACTTGCTGGGAGCAGACGCGAGTGCTATTTGCACTGTGTATTGCAATGGGAGCGCAATAGTGACTCTTCTTACCAGAAAACATCTCTTGCTCGTAGGACCAGAAACTGCGTGTGATTCAACTCTGTTTCTGACTGGGAAACAAACACTAGCTAGCCTTACAAGAAACACAATCTGCTTTTGAGAAAAGAGCACTCGCCTACTCTACTGTGTTTCCTAAGGGGTCGGAACAGTGAGCTTGCTCAGAACAAAAGAACTGTACCTCCTACACACACGGGCCATATCTAGTTCAACTCTGCTTAGGAAACTGACAAGAACAGTAGATCCTCTTCAGTCCAATACACTGTACATGCTGGGAACAGACGAGAGTGCTATTTGCCCTGTGTATGACAATGGGAGCGTAATAGTGACTCTTCTTACCAGAAAACAACTCTTGCCTGTAGGACCAGAAACTGCATGTGATTCACCTCCAGTTAGGACTGGGAAACAAACCCTAGCTCGCCTTAGAAGAAACACACTCTGCTTTTGAGAAAAGAGCACTCTTCTACTCTACTGTGTTTCTTATAGGGCCAGAACAGTGAGCTTGCTCAGAACAAAAGAACTGTGCTTCCTACACACACGGGCCATATCTATTTCAACTCTGCTTAGGAAATTGACAAGAAGAGTAGATCCTCTTCAGTCCAATACACTTTACATGCTGGGAACAGACGCCCGTGCTATTTGCCCTGTGTATGACAATGGGAGCACAATAGTGACTCTTCTTACCAAAAAACAACTCTTGCTCGTAGGACCAGAAACTGCATGGGATTCAACTCCATTTAGGACTGGGAAACAAACGCTAGCTTGCCTTACAAGAAACACACTCTGCTTTTCAGAAAAGAGCACTCTTCTACTCTACTGTGTTTCCTGTGGGGTCCGAACAGTGAGCTTGCTCAGAACAAAAGAACTGTGCTTCCTACACACATGGGCCATATCTAGTTCAACTCTGCTTCGGATACTGACAAGAAGAGTAGCTCCTCTTCAGTCCAATACACTGTACTTGCTGGGAGCAGACGCAAGTGCTATTTGCACTGTGTATGGCAAAGGGAGCAACATAGTGACTTTCCTTACCAGAAAACAACTCTTGCTCGTAGGACCAGAAACTGCATGTGATTCAATTCCATTTAGGACTGGGAAACAAACGCTAGCTCGCCTTACAAGAAACACACTCTGCTTTTGAGAAAAGAGCACTCTTCTGCTCTACTGTGTATCCTAAAGGGCCAGAACAGTGAGCTTGCTCAGAACAAAAGAACTGTGCTTCCTACACACGGGCCATATCTAGTTCAACTCTGCTTAGGAAACTGACAAGAACAGTAGCTCCTCTTCAGTCCAATACACTGTACTTGCTAGGAGCAGACGCGAGTGCTATTTGCACTGTGTATGGCAATGGGAGCGCAATAGTGACTCTTCTTACCAGAACACAACTCTTGCTTGTAGGACCAGAAACTGCATGGGATTCAACTTCATTTCTCACTGGGAAACAAACACTAGCTAGCCTTACAAGAAACACACTCTGCTTTTGAGAAAAGAGCACTTGCCTACTCTACTGTGTTTCCTATGGTGTCCAAACAGTGAGCTTGCTCAGAACAAAAGAACTGTGCTTCCTACACACACGGGCCATATCTAGTTCAACTCTGCTTAGGAAATTGACAAGAACAGTAGATCCTCTTCAGTCCAATACACTGTACATCCTGGGAACAGAGGCCAGTGCTCTTTGCCCTGTGTATGACAATGGGAGCATAATAGTGACTCTTCTTACCAGAAAACAACTCTTGCTCGTAGGACCAGAAAATGCATGGGATTCAACTACTTATATGACTGGGAAACAAACGCTAGCTCGCCTTTCAAGAAACACACTCTGATTTTGAGAAAAGAGCACTCTTCTACTCTACTGTGTTTCCTATGGGTCCAGAACAGTGAGCTTGCTCAGAAAAAAAGTACTGTGCTTACTATACACACGGGTCATATCTAGTTCAACTCTGCTTAGGAAACTGACAAGAACAGTAGCTCCCTTTCGTTCCAATACACTGTACTTGATGGGAGCAGATGAGAGTGCTATTTGCACTGTGTTGGCTAAGGGAGCACAATAGTGACTCTTCTTACCATAAAACAACTCTTGCTCCTAGGACCAGAAACTGCATGTGATTCAACTCCCTTTAGGACTGGGAAACAAATGCTAGCTCACCTTACAAGAAACACACTCTGCTTTTGACAAAAGAGCACTCTTCTACTCTACTGTGTTTCCTATAGGGCCAGAACAGTGAGCTTGCTCAGAACAAAAGAACTGTGCTTCCTACACACGGGCCATATCTATTTCAACTCTGCTTAGGAAACTGACAAGAACAGTAGCTCCTATTCAGTCCAATACACTGTACTTGCTGGGAACAGACGCGAGTGCTAATTGCACTGTGTATGGCATTTGGAGCGCAATAGTGACTCTTCTTACCAGAAAACAACTCTTGCTCGTAGGACCAAAAACTGCCTGTGACTCAACTCCATTTAGGACTGGGAAACAAACGCGAGCTCACCTTACAAGAAATACACTCTGCTTTAGAGAAAAGAGCACTCTTCTACTTTACTGTGTTTCCTATAGGGTCAGCACAGTGAGCTTGCTCAGAACATAAGAACTGTGCTTCCTACACACACGGGCTATATCTAGTTCAACTCTGCTTAGGAACCTGACACAAACAGTAGATCCTCTTCAGTCCAATACACTGTACTTGCTGGGAACAGACGCATGTGCTATTTGCTCTGTGTGTGGCTAAGGGAGCGCAATAGTGACTTTCCTTACCAGAAAACAACTCTTGCTCGTAAGACCAGAAACTGCATGTGATTCAACTCCATATAAAACTGGGAAACAAACACTAGCTTCCTTTACAAGAAACACACTCTGCTTTTGAGAAAAGAGCACTCTTCTACTCTACAGTGTTTCCTATAGGGTCAGAACAGTGAGCTTGCTCAGAACAAAAGAACTGTGTTTCCTACACAAACGGGCCACATCTAGTTCAACTCTGCTGAGGAAACTGACAAGAACAGTAGCTCCTTTTCAATCCAATACACTATACTTGCTGGGAGCAGACGCGATTGCTATTTGCACTGTGTATGGCAATGGGAGCGCAATAGTGACTCTTCTTACCAGAAAACAACTCTTGCTCGTAGGACCAGAAACTGCATGTGATTCAACTCTGTTTCTGACTGGGAAACAAACACTAGCTAGCCTTACAAGAAACACACTCTGCTTTTGAGAAAAGAGCACTCTCCTACTCTACTGTGTTTCCTATGGGGTCCGAACAGTGAGTTGCTCAGAACAAAAGAACTGTGCTTCCTACACACATGGGCCATATCTAGTTCAACTCTACTTTGGAAACTGACAAGAACAGTAGCTCCTCTTCAGTCCAATACACTGTACTTGCTGGGAGCAGACGCGAGTGCTATTTGCACTGTGTATGGCAAAGGGAGCACCATAGTGACTTTCCTTACCAGAAAACAACTCTTGCTCGTAGGACCAGCAACTGCATGTGATTCAATTCCATGTAGGACTGGGAAACAAACGCTAGCTCCCCTTACAAGAAACACACTCTGCTTTTGAGAAAAGAGCATTCTTCTACTCTACTGTGTTTCCTAAAGGGCCAGAACAGTGAGCTTGCTCAGAACAAAAGAATTGTGCTTCCCACACACGGGCCATATCTAGTTCAACTCTGCTTAGGAAACTGACAAGAACAGTAGCTCCTCTTCAGACCAATACACTGTACTTGCTAGGAGCAGACGCGAGTGCTATTTGCACTGTGTATGGCAATGAGAGCACAATAGTGACTCTTCTTACCAGAAAACAACTCTTGCTCGTAGGACCAGAAACTGCATGGGATTCAACTCCCTTTAGGACTGGGAAACAAATGCTAGCTCGCCTTACAAGAAACACACTCTGCTTTTGAGAAAAGAGCACTCTTCTACTCTACTGTGTTTCCTATAGGTCCGAACAGTGAGCTTGCTCAGAACAAAAGAACTGTGCTTCCTACACACGGGCCATATCTATTTCAACTCTGCTTAGGAAACTGACAAGAACAGTAGCTCCTATTCAGTCCAATACACTGTACTTGCTGGGAACAGACGCGAGTGCTAATTGCACTGTGTATGGCATTTGGAGCGCAATAGTGACTCTTCTTACCAGAAAACAACTCTTGCTCGTAGGACCAAAAACTGCCTGTGACTCAACTCCATTTAGGACTGGGAAACAAACGCGAGCTCACCTTACAAGAAATACACTCTGCTTAAGAGAAAAGAGCACTCTTCTACTTTACTGTGTTCCCTATAGGGTCAGCACAGTGAGCTTGCTCAGAACATAAGAACTGTGCTTCCTACACACACGGGCCATATCTAGTTCAACTCTGCTTAGGAACCTGACACAAACAGTAGATCCTCTTCAGTCCAATACACTGTACTTGCTGGGAACAGACGCATGTGCTATTTGCACTGTGTATGCCAATGAGAGCACAATAGTGACTTTCCTTACCAGAACACAACTCTTGCACATAGGACCACAAACTGCATGTTATTCAACACCATTTAGGACTGGGAAACAAATGCTAGCTCGCCTTACAAGAAACACACTCTGCTTTTGAGAAAAGAGCACTCTTCTACTCTACTGTTTTTCCTGTGGGGTCCGAACAGTGAGCTTGCTCAGAAAAAAAGAACTGTGCTTCCTACACACACGGGCCATATCTAGTTCAACTCTGCTTAGGAAACTGACAAGAACAGTATCTCCTCTTCAGTCCAATACACTGTACTTGCTGGGAGCAGACACGAGTGCTATTTGCACTGTGTATGGCAATGGGAGCGCAATAGTGACTCTCCCCACCAGAAAAAAACTCTTGCCTGTAGGACCAGAAACTGCATGTGATTCAACTCCATTTAGGAATGTGAAACAAACCATAGCTCGCCTTAGAAGAAACACACTCTGCTTTTGAGAAAAGAGCACTCTTCTACTCTACTGTGTTTCTTATAGGGCCAGAACAGTGAGCTTGCTCAGAACAAAAGAACTGTGCTTCCTACACACACGGGCCATATCTAGTTCAAATCTGCTTCGGAAACTGACAAGAACAGGAGCTCCTCTTCAGTCCAATACACTGTACTTGCTGGGAGCAGATGCGAGTGCTATTTGCCCTGTGTATGGCAATGGGAGCACCATAGTGACTTTCCTTACCAGAAAACAACTCTTGCTCGTAGTACCAGAAACTGCATGTGATTCAATTCCATTTAGGACTGGGAAACAAACGCTAGCTCGCCTAACAAGAAACACACTCTGCTTTTGAGAAAAGAGCACTCTTCTGCTCTACTGTGTTTCCTAAAGGGCCAGAACAGTGAGCTTGCTCAGAACAAAAGAACTGTGCTTCCTACACACACTGGCCATATCTAGTTCAACTCTGCTTAGGAAACTGACAAGAACAGTAGCTCCTCTACTGTACAATACACTGTACTTGCTGGGAACAGATGCGAATGCTATTTGCACTGTGTATGGAAATGGGAGCGCAATAGTGACTCTTTTTACCAGAAAACAACTCTTGCTCGTAGGACCAGAAACTGCATGTGATTCAACTCCATTTAGGACTGGGAAACAAACCATAGCTCGCCTTACAAGAAACACACTCTGCTTTTGAGAAAAGAACACTCTTCTACTCTACTGTGTTTCCTATAGGGCCAGAACAGTGAGCTTGCTCAGAACAAAAGAACTGTGCTTCCTATACACACGGGCCATATCTAGTTCAACTCTGCTTAGGAATCTGACAAGAACAGTAGATCCTCTTCAGTCTAACACACTGTACATGCTGGGAACAGATGCCAGTGCTATTTGCCCTGTGTATGGCAATGGGAGCGCAATAGTGACTCTTCTTACCAGAAAACAACCCTTGCTCATAGGACCAGAAACTGCATGGGATTCAACTCCCTTTAGGACTTGCAAACAAACGCTAGCTCGACTTACAAGAAACACACTCTGCTTTTGAGGAAAGAGCACTCTTCTACTCTACTGTGTTTCCTATAGGGCCAGAAGAGTGAGCTTGCTCAGAACAAAAGAACTGTGGTTCCTACACAAACGGGCCATATCTAGTTCAACTCTGCTTTGGAAACTGACAAGAACAGTAGATCCTCTTCAGTCCAATACATTGTACATGCTGGGAACAGACGACAGTGCTATTTGCGCTGTGTATGACTATGGGAGCGTAATAGTGACTCTTCTTAACAGAAAAAAACTCTTACTCGTAGGACCAGAAACTGCATGTGATTCAACTCCATTTAGGACTGGGAAACAAACGCTACCTCGCCTTACAAGAAATACACTCTGCTTTTGAGAAAAGAGCACTCTTCTACTCTACTGTGTTTCCTAAGGGCTCGGAACCATGAGCTTGCTCAGAAAAAAGAACTGTGCTTCCTACACACACGGGTCATATCTAGTTCCACTCTGCTTAGGAAACTGACAAGAACAGTATATCCTCTTCTTTCCAATACACTGTACTTGCTGGGACCATACGCGAGTGCTATTTGCACTGTGTGTGGCTAAGGGAGCGCAATAGTGACTTTCCTTGCCAAAAAACAACTCTTGCTCGTAGGACCAGAAACTGCATGTGATTCAACTCCATTTAAAACTGGGAAACAAACGCTAGCTTCCTTTACAAGAAACACACTCTGATTTTGAGAAAAGAGCACTCTTCTACTCTACAGTGTTTCCTACAGGGTCAGAACAGTGAGGTTGCTCAGAACAAAAGAACTGTGTTTCCTACACAAACGGGCCACATCTAGTTCAACTCTGCTTAGGAAACTGACAAGAACAGTAGCTCCTCTTCAGTCCAATACACTGTACTTGCTGGGAGCAGACGCGAGTGCTATTTGCACTGTGTATTGCAATGTGAGCGCAATAGTGACTCTTCTTACCAGAAAACATCTCTTGCTCGTAGGACCAGAAACTGCGTGTGATTCAACTCTGTTTCTGACTGGGAAACAAACACTAGCTAGCCTTACAAGAAACACACTCTGCTTTTGAGAAAAGAGCACTCGCCTACTCTACTGTGTTTCCTAAGGGGTCCGAACAGTGAGCTTGCTCAGAACAAAAGAACTGTGCCTCCTACACACACGGGCCATATCTAGTTCAACTCTGCTTAGGAAACTGACAAGAACAGTAGCTCCTCTACTGTACAATACACTGTACTTGCTGGGAACAGATGCGAATGCTATTTGCACTGTGTATGGCAATTGGACCACAATAGTGACTCATCTTACCAGAAAAAAACTCTTGCTCATAGGACAAAAAACTGCATGTGACTCAACTCCATATAGGACTGGGAAACAAACTCTAGCTCACTTTACAAGAAACACACTCTGCTTTTGAGAAAAGAGCACTCTTCTACTCTACTGTGTTTCCTATAGGGCCAAAACAGTGAGCTTGCTCAAAAAAAAAGAACTGTGCTTCCTACACACACGGGCCATATCTAGTTCAACTCTGCTTAGGAAACTGAGAAGAACAGTATCTCCTCTTCAGTCCAATACACTGTTCTTGCTGGGAACAGACGGGAGGGCTATTTGCACTGTGTATGGCAATGAGAGTGCAATAGTGACTTTCCTTACCAGAAAACAACTCTTGATCGTAGGACCAGAAACTGCATGTGATTCAACTCCATTTAGGAATGGAAAACAAATGCTAGCTCGCCTTACAAGAAACACACTCTGCTTTTGGGAAAAAAGCACTCTTCTACTCTACTGTGTTCCCTATGGTGTGGGAACAGTGAGCTTGCTCAGAACAAAAGAACCGTGCTTCCTACACACACGGCCATATCTAGTTCAAGTCTGCTTAGTAACCTCAGAAGAACAGTAGATCTTCTTCAGTCCAATACACTGTACTTGCTGTGAACAGACGCCAGTGCTGTTTGTCCTGTGTATGGCAATGGCAGCGCAATAGTGAGTCTTCTTACCAGAAAAAAACTCTTGCTCGTAGTACCAAAAACTGCATGGGATTCAACTCCATTTAGGACTGGGAAACAAACGCTAGCTCGCCTTAC
>NW_026736625.1:0-64000 GCF_949786415.1 Peromyscus eremicus | reverse complement strand
CTGAGCAAGCTCTCTGTTCTGGCGCTATAGGAAACACAGTAGAGTACAAGAGTGCTCTTTTCTCAAAAGCAGAGTGTGTTTCTTTTAGGGCGAGCTAGCGTTTGTTTCTCAGTCCTAAATTGAGTTGAATCACATGCAGTTTTTGGTCCTACCAGCAAGAGTTTTTTTCTGGTAAGTAAAGTCACTATTGTGCTCCCTTTGCCATAAACAGTGCAAATAGCACTCGTGTCTGTTTCCAGCAAGTACAGTGTATTGGACTGAAGAGGAGCTACTGTTCTTGTCAGTTTCCTAAGCAGAGTTGAACTAGATATGGCCCGTGTGTGTAGGAAGCACAGTTCTTTTGTTCTGAGCAAGCTCACTGTTCGGACCCCATAAGAAACACAGTAGAGTAGAAGAGTGCTCTTTTCTCAAAAGGAGAGTGTGTTTCTTGTAAGGCAAGCAAGCGTTTTTTTCCCAGTCCTAAACGGAGTTGAATCACATGCAGTTTCTCGTCCTACGAGCAAGAGTTGTTTTCTGGAAAGGAAAGTCATTATTGCGCTCCCATTTCCATACATAGTGCAAATAGCACTCACGTCTGTTCCCAGCAAGTACAGTGTATTGGACTGAAGAGGAGCTACTGTTCTTGTCAGTTTCCTAAGCAGAATTGAACAAGATATGGCCGTGTATGTAGGAAGCACAGTTCTTTTGTTCTGAGCAAGCTCACTGTTCTGGCCCTATAGGAAACACAGTAGAGTAGAATAGTGTTCTTTTCTCAAAAGCAGAGTGTGTTGCTTGTAACGCGAGCTAGCGTTTGTTTCCCAGTCCTAAATGAGTTGAATCACATGCAGTTTTTGGTCCTACGAGCAAGAGTTGTTTTCTGGTAGGAAAGTCACTATTGCGCTCCCTTTGCCTTACACAGTGCAAATAGCACTCGTGTCTGTTTCCATCAAGTACAGTGTATTAGTCTGAAGAAGAGCTATTGTTCTTGTCAGTTTCCTAAGCAGAGTTGAACTAGATACAGCCCGTGTGTGTAGGAAGCACAGTTCTTTTGTTCTGAGCAAGCTCACTGTTCGGACCCCATAGGAAACACAGTAGAGTAGAAGAGTGCTCTTTTCTCAAAAGCAGAGTGTGTTTTTGTAAGGCAAGCTATCGTTTGTTTCCCAGTCCTAAATGGAGTTGAATCACATGCAGTTTCTGGTCCTACGAGCAAGAGTTGTTTTCTGGTAAGGAAAGTCACTATTGTGCTCCCATTGCAATACACAGGGCAAATAGCACTCGCGTCTTTTCCCAGCAAGTACAGTGTATTGGACTGAATAGGAGCTACTGTTCTTGTCAGTTTCCTAAGCAGAGTTGAACTACATATGGTCCTTGTGTGTAGGAAGTACAGTTCTTTTGTTCTGAGCAAGCTCTCTGTTTGGACCCCATAGGAAACACAGTAGAGTAGAAGAGTGCTCTTTTCTCTAAAGCAGAGTGTGTTTCTTGTAACGCGAGCTAGCATTTGTTTCCCAGTCCTAAATGGAGTGGAATCACATGCAGTTTCTGGTCCTACGAGCAAGAGTTTTTTTATGGTAAGAATAGTCACTATTGTGCTGCCATTGCCATACACAGGACAAATAGCACTGGCGTCTGTTCCCAGCAAGTTAAGTGTATTGGACTGAAGAGGATCTACTGTTCTTGTCAGGTTTCTTAGCAAAATTGAACTAGTTATGGCCGTGTGTGTAGGAAGCACAGTTCTTTTGTTCTGAGCAAGCTCACTGTTCAGACCCCATAGGAAACACAGTAGAGTAGAAGAGTGCTCTTTTCTCAAAACCAGAGTGTGTTTCTTGTAAGGCGAGCTAGCGTTTGTTTCCTAGTCCTAAATGGAGTTGAATCACAAGCAGTTTCTGGTCCTATGAACAAGAGTTGTTTTCTGGGAAGGAAAGTCACATTGCACTCCCATTGCCACACACAGTGCAAATAGCACTTCGTCTGTTCCCAGCAAGTACAGTGTATTGGACTGAATAGGTGCTACTGTTCTTGTCAGTTTCCTAAGCAGAGTTGAACTAGATAATATCCGTGTGTGTAGGAAGCACAGTTCTTTGTTCTGAGCAAGCTCACTGTTTGGACCCCATAGGAAACACAGTAGAGTAGAAGAGTGCTCTTTTCTCTAAAGCAGAGTGTGTTTCTTGTAAGGCGAGCTAGCATTTGTTCCACAGTCCTAAATTGAGTTGAATCCCATGCAGTTTCTGGTACTACGAGCAAGAGTTGTTTTCTGGTAAGAAGAGTCACTATTGCGCTGCCATTGCCATACACAGTGCAAATAGCCCTCCCGTCTGTTCCCAGCAAGTACAGTGTATTGGACTGAAGAGGAGCTACTGTTCTTCTCAGTTTCCTAAGCAGAGTTGAACTAGATATGGCCCGTGTGTCTAGGAAGCACAGTTCATTTGTTCTGAGCAAGCTCACTGTTCTGGCCCTATAGGAAGCACAGTAGAGTAGAAGAGTGCTCTATTCTCAAAAGCAGAGTGTGTTTCTTGTAAGGCGAGCTAGAGTTTGTTTCATAGTCGTAAATGGAGTTGAGTCACATGCAGTTTTTTGTCCTACGAGCAAGAGTTGTTTTCTGGTAAGACGAGTCACTATTGTGCTCCAATTGCCATTCACAGTTCAAATAGCACTCGCGTCTGTTCTCAGCAAGTACAGTGTATCGGACTGAAGAGGAGCTACTGTTCTTGTCAGTTTCCTAAGCAGAGTTGAACTAGATATGGCCCGTGTGTGTAGGAAGCACAGTTCTTTTGTTCTGAGCAAGCTCACTGTTCTGGCCCTATAGGAAACACAGTAGGGTAGAAGAGTGCTCTTTTCTCCAAAGCAGAGTGTGTTTCTTGTAAGGCGAGCTCACGTTTGTTTCCCAGTCCTAAATGGAGTTGAGTCACAGACAGTGTTTGGTCCTACGAGCAAGAGTTGTTTTCTGGTAAGAAGAGTCACTATTGTGCTCCAAATGCCATACAAAGTGCAAATAGCACTCGCGTCTGTTCCCAGCAAGTACAGTGTATTGGACTGAAGAGGAGCTACTGGTGTCAGTTTCCTAAGCAGTGTTGAACTAGATATGGTCCATGTGTGTAGGAAGCACAGTTCTTTTGTTCTGAGCAAGCTCACTGTTTGGACCCCATAGGAAACACCGTAGAGTAGAAGAGTGCTCTTTTCTCAAAAGCAGAGTGTGTTTCTTCTAAGGCGAGCTAGCGTTTGTTTCCCAGTCCTAAATGGAGTGGAATCACATGCAGTTTCTGGTTCTACGAACAAGAGTTGTTTTATGGTAAGGAAAGTCACTATTGCGCTCCCATTGCCAAACACAGGGCAAATAGCACTCGCGTCTTTTCCCAGCAACTACAGTGTATTGGACTGAATAGGAGCTACTGTTCTTGTCAGCTTCCTAAGCAGAGTTGAACTACATATGGTCCTTGTGTGTAGGAAGCACAGTTCTTTTGTTCTGAGCAAGCACACTGTTTGGACGCCATAGGAAACACAGTAGAGTAGAAGAGTGCTCTTTTCTCTAAAGCAGAGTGTGTTTCTTGTAAGGCGAGCTAGCGTTTGTTTCCCAGTCCTAAATGGAGTTGAATCACATGCAGTTTCTGGTCCTACGAGCAAGAGTTGTTTTATGATAAGAATAGTCACTATTGCGCTACCATTGTCATACACAGGACAAATAGCACTGGCGTCTGTTCCCAGCAGTACAGTGTATTGGACTGAAGAGGAGCTACTGTTCTTGTCAGGTTCCTAAGCAGAATTGAACTAGATATGGCTGTGTGTGTAGGAAGCACAGTTCTTTTGTTCTGAGCAAGCTCACTGTTTGGACCCCATAGGAAACACAGTAGAGTAGAAGAGTGCTCTTTTCTCAAAAGCAGAGAGTGTTTCATGTAAGGTGAGCTAGCGTTTTTTTCCTAGTCCTAAATGGAGATGAATCACATGCAGTTTCTGGTCCTACGAACAAGAGTAGTTTTCTGGTAAGGAAAGTCACTATTGCGATCCCATTGCCATACACAGGGCAAATAGCACTCGTGTCTGTTCCCAGCAAGTACAGTGTATTGGACTGAAGAGAGGCTACTGTTCTTGTCAGTTTCCTAAGCAGAGTTGAACTAGATACGGTCGATGTGTGTAGGAAGCACAGTTCTTTTGTTCTGAGTAAGCTCACTGTTTGGACCCCATATGAAACACAGTAGAGTAGAAGAGTGCTCTTTTCTCAGAAGCAGAGTTTGTTTCCTGTAAGGCGAGCTCGCGTTTGTTTCCCAGTCCTAAATGGATTTGAGTCACATGCAGTTTTTGGTCCTATGAGCAAGAGTTGTTTTCTTTTAAGAAGATTTACTATTGCGCTGCCATTTCCATACATAGGACAAATAGCACTGGCATCTGCTCCCAGCAACTACAGTGTATTGGACTGAAGAGTATCTCCTGTTCTTGTCAGGTTCCTAAGCAGAATTGAACTAGATATGGCCGTGTGTGTAGGAAGCACAGTTCTTTTGTTCTGAGCAAGCTCACTGTTCGGACCCAAAATGAAACACAGTAGAGTAGAAGAGTGCTCTTTTCTCAAAAGCAGAGTGTGTTTTTTGTAAGGCAAGCTATCGTTTGTTTCCCAGTCCCAAATGGAGTTGAATCACATGCAGTTTCTGGTCCTACGAGCAAGAGTTGTTTTCTGGTAAGGAAAGTCACTATTGCGCTCCCTTTGCCATACACAGTGCAAATAGCACTCGCGTCTGTTCCCAGCAAGTACAGTGTATCGGACTGAAGAGGAGCTACTGTTCTTGTCAGTTTCCTAAGCAGAGTTGAACTAGATATGGCCCGTGTGTTTAGGAAGCACAGTTATAATGTTCTGAGCAAGCTCACTGTTCTGGCCCTATAGGAAACACAGTAGAGTAGAAGAGTGCTCTTTTCTATAAAGCAGAGTGTGTTTCTTGTAAGGCGAGCTCACGTTTGTTTCCCAGTCCTAAATGGATTTGAGTCACATGCAGTTTTTGGTCGTATGAGCAAGAGTTGTTTTCTGGTAAGAAGAGTCACTATTGTGCTACAAATGCCATACACAGTGCAAATAGCACTCGCGTCTGTTCCCAACATGTACAGTGTATTGGACTGAATAGGAGCTACTGTTCTTGTCAGTTTCCTAACCAGAGTTGAACTAGATATGGTCCATGTGTGTAGGAAGCACCGTTCTTTTGTTCTGAGCAAGCTCACTGTTTGGACCCCATAGGAAACACAGTAGAGTAGAAGAGTGCTCTTTTCTAAAAAGCAGAGATTGTTTCTTGTAAGGCGAGCTAGCATTTGTTTCCCAGTCCTAAATGGCGTTGAATCACATGCAGTTTGTGTTCCTATGAGCAAGAGTTGTTTTCTGGTAAGGAGAGTCACTATTGCGCTGTCTTTCCCATACACAGTGCAAATAGCCCTCCCGTCTGTTCCCAGCAAGTACAGTGTATTGGACTAAAGAGGAGCTACTGTTCTTGTCAGTTTCCTAAGCAGAGTTGAACTAGATATGGCCCGTGTGTCTAGGAAGCACAGTTCATTTGTTCTGACCAAGCTCACTGTTCTGGCCCTATAGGAAACACAGTAGAGTAGAAGAGTGCTCTTTTCTCAAAAGCAGAGTGTGTTTCTTGTAAGGCGAGCTAGAGTTTGTTTCATAGTCGTAAATGGAGTTGAGTCACATGCAGTTTTTTGTCCTACGAGCAAGAGTTGTTTTCTGGTAAGACGAGTCACTATTGTGCTCCAATTGCCATTCACAGTTCAAATAGCACTCGTGTCTGTTCTCAGCAAGTACAGTGTATCGGACTGAAGAGGAGCTACTGTTCTTGTCAGTTTCCTAAGCAGAGTTGAACTAGATATGGCCCGTGTGTAGGAAGCACAGTTCTTTTGTTCTGAGCAAGCTCACTCTTCTGGCCCTATAGGAAACACAGTAGAGTAGAAGAGTGCTCTTTTCTCTAAAGCAGATTGTGTTTCTTGTAAGGCGAGCTAGCGTTTGTTTCCCAGTCTTAAATGGAGGTGAATCACATGCAGTTTCTGGTCCTACGAGCAAGAGTTGTTTTAAGATAAGAATAGTCACTATTGCGCTGCCATTGCTATACACAGGACAAATAGCACTGGCGTCTGTTCCCAGCAGTACAGTGTATTGGACTGAAGAGGAGCTACTGTTCTTGTCAGGTTCCTAAGCAAAATTGAACTAGATATGGCTGTGTGTGTAGGAAGCACAGTTATTTTGTTCTGAGAAAGCTCACTGTTCGGACCCCATAGGAAACACAGTAGAGTAGAAGAGTGCTCTTTTCTCTAAAGCAGAGTGTGTTTCTTGTAAGGCGAGCTAGCGTTTGTTTCCCAGACCTAAATGGAGTTGAGTCACATGCAGTTTTTTGTCCTACGAGCAAGAGTTGTTTTCTGGTAAGACGAATCACTATTGTGCTCCAATTGCCATACACAGTGCAAACAGCTCTCTCGTCTCTTCCCCGCAAGTACAGTGTATTGGACTGAAGAGGAGCTACTGTTCTTGTCAGTTTCAAAGCAGAGTTGACCTAGATATGGTCGATGTGTGTAGGAAGCACAGTTCTTTTGTTCTGAGTAAGCTCACTGTTTGGACCCCATAGGAAACACAGTAGAGTAGAAGAGTGCTCTTTTCTCAGAAGCAGAGTTTGTTTCTTCTAAGGCGTGCTAGCATTTGTTTCCCAGTCCTAAATGGCGTTGAATCACATGCAGTGTGTGGTCCTACGAGCAAGAGTTGTTTTCTGGTAAGGAAAGTCACTATTGCGCTCTCATTGCCATACACAGTGCAAATAGCACTCGCGTCTGTTCCCAACAAGTACAGTGTATTGGACTGAAGAAGAGCTGCTGTTCTTGTCAGTCTCCTAAGCAGAGTTGAACTAGATATGCCCCGAGTGTCTAGGAAGCACAGTTCATTTGTTCTGAGCAAGCACACTGTTCTGGCCCTATAGGAAACACAGTAGAGTAGAAGAGTGCCCTTTTCTCAAAAGCAGAGTGTGTTTCTTGTAAGGCGAGCTAGAGTTTGTTTCCCAGTCCTAATGGAGTTGAGTCACATGCAGTTTTTTGTCCTACGAGCAAGAGTTGTTTTCTGGTAAGACGAGTCACAATTGTGCTCCAATTGCCATACACAGTGCAAGTAGCACTCGCGTCTGCTCTCAGCAAGTACAGTGTATCAGACTGAAGAGGAGCTATTGTTCCTGTCAGTTTCCTAAGCAGAGTTGAACTAGATATGGCCCGTGTGTGTAGGAAGCACAGTTATTATGTTCTGAGCAAGCTCACTGTTCTGGCCCTATAGGAAACACAGTAGAGTAGAAGAGTGCTCTTTTCTCTAAAGCAGAGTGTGTTTCTTGTAAGGCAAGCTCGCATTTGTTTCCCAGTCCTAAATGGAGTTGAGTCACAGGCAGTTTTTGGTCCTACGAGCAAGAGTTGTTTTCTGGTAAGAAGAGTCACTATTGCGCTCCAAATGCCATACACAGTGCAAATAGCACTCGCGTCTGTTCCCAGCAAGCACAGTGTATTGGACTGAATAGGAGCTACTGTTCTTGTCAGTTTCCTAAGCATAGTTGAACTAGATATGGTCCATGTGTGTAGGAAGCACAGTTCTTTTGTTCTGAGCAAGCTCACTGTTTGGACCCCATAGGAAACACAGTAGAGTAGAAGAGTCCTCTTTTATCAAAAGTAGAGTGTGTTTCTTGTAAGGCGTGCTAGCGTTTGTTTCCCAGTCCTAAATGGAGTTGAATCACATGCAGTTTCTGGTCCTACGAGCAAGAGTTGTTTTCTGGTAAGGAAAGTCACTATTGCTCTCCCATTGCCATACACAGTGCAAATAGCACTCGCGTCTGTTCCCAGCAAGTACAGTGTATCGGACTGAAGAGTAGCTACTGTTCTTGTCAGGTTCCTAAGCAGAGTTGAACTAGATAAGGACCGTGTGTGTAGAAAGCATAGTTCTTATGTTCTGAGCAAGCTCACTGTTCTAGCCCTATAGGAAACACAGTAGAGTAGAAGAGTGCTCTTTTCTCAAAAGCAGAGTGTGTTTCTTGTAAGGAGAGCTAGGGTTTGTTTCCTAGTCCTAAATGGAGTTGAATCACATGCAGTTTCTGGTCCTACGAACAAGAGTTGTTTTCTGGTAAGGAAAGTCACTATTGCGCTCCCATTGCCATACACAGGGCAAATAGCACTCGCGTCTTTTCCCAGCAAGTACAGTGTATTGGACTGAATAGGAGCTACTGTTCTTGTCAGTTTCCTAACCAGAGTTGAACTACATATGGTCCTTGTGTGTAGGAAGCACAGTTCTTTTGTTCTGAGCAAGCTCACTGTTTGGACCCCATAGGAAACACAGTAGAGTAGAAGAGTGCTCTTTTCTCAAAAGCAGAGTGTGTTTCTTGTAAGGCGAGCTAGCGTTTGTTTCCCAGTCCTAAATGGAGTGGAATCACATGCAGTTTCTGTCCTACGAGCAAGAGTTGTTTTATGGTAAAAATAGTCACTATTGTGCTGCCATTGCCATACACAGTGCAAATAGCACTCGCATCTGTTCCCAGCAAGTACAGTGTATCGGACTGAAGAGGAGCTACTGTTCTTGTCAGTTTCCTAAGCAGATTTGAACTAGATATGGCCCGTGTGTGTAGGAAGCACAGTTCTTTTGTTCTGAGCAAGCTCACTGTTTGGACCCCATAGGAAACACAGTAGAGTAGAAGAGTGCTCTTTTCTCTAAAGCAGAGTGTGTTTCTTGTAAGGCGAGCTAGCGTTTGTTTCCCAGTCCTAAATGGAGTGGAATCACATGCAGTTTCTGTCCTACGAGCAAGAGTTGTTTTATGGTAAAAATAGTCACTATTGTGCTGCCATTGCCATACACAGTGCAAATAGCACTCGCGTCTGTTCCCAGCAAGTACAGTGTATCAGACTGAAGAGAAGCTACTGTTCTTGTCAGTTTCCTAAGCAGAGTTGAACTAGATATGGCCCGTGTGTGTAGGAAGCACAGTTCTTTTGTTCTGAGCAAGCTCACTTTTTGGCCCTATAGGAAACACAGTAGAGTAGAAGAGTGCTCTTTTCTCTAAAGCAGATTGTGTTTCTTGTAAGGCGAGCTAGTGTTTGTTTCCCAGTCCTAAATGGAGTTGAATCACATGCAGTTTCTGGTCCTACGAGCAAGAGTTGTTTTATGATAAGAATAGTCACTATTGCGCTACCATTGTCATACACAGGACAAATAGCACTGGCGTCTGTTCCCAGCAGTACAGTGTATTGGACTGAAGAGGAGCTACTGTTCTTGTCAGGTTCCTAAGCAGAATTGAACTAGATATGGCTGTGTGTGTAGGAAGCACAGTTCTTTTGTTCTGGGCTAGCTCACTGTTTTGACTCCATAGGAAACACAGTAGAGTAGAAGAGTGCTCTTTTCTCAAAAGCAGAGAGTGTTTCATGTAAGGCGAGCTAGCAATTGTTTCCCAGTCCTAAACGGAGTTGAATCACATGCAGTTTCTCGTCCTACGAGCAAGAGTTGTTTTCTGGTAAGGAAAGTCACTATTGCGCTCCCATTGCCATACACAGTGCAAATAGCACTCGCGTCTGTTCCCAGCAAGTACAGTGTATCGGACTGAAGAGGAGCTACTGTTCTTGTCATTTTCCTAAACAGAGTTGAACTAGATATGGCCCGTGTGTGTAGGAAGCACAGTTCTTTTGTTCTGAGCAAGCTCACTGTTTTGGCACTATAGGAAACACAGTAGAGTAGAATAGTGCTCTTTTCTCTAAAGCAGATTGTGTTTCTTGTAAGGCGAGCTAGCGTTTGTTTCCCAGTCCTAAATGGAGTTGAATCACATGCAGTTTCTGGTCCTACGAGCAAGAGTTGTTTTATTATAAGAATAGTCACTATTGCGCTACCATTGTCATACACAGGACAAATAGCACTGGCGTCTGTTCCCAGCAGTACAGTGTATTGGACTGAAGAGGAGCTACTGTTCTTGTCAGGTTCCTAAGCAGAATTGAACTAGATATGTCTGTGTGTGTAGGAAGCACAGTTCTTTTGTTCTGAGAAAGCTCACTGTTTGGACCCCATAGGAAACACAGTAGAGTAGAAGAGTGCTCTTTTCAATAAAGCAGAGTGTGTTTCTTGTAAGGCGAGCTAGAGTTTGTTTCCCAGTCCTAAATGGAGTTGAGTCACATGCAGTTTTTTGTCCTACGAGCAAAAGTTGTTTTCTGGTAAGACGAGTCACTATTGTGCTCCAATTGCCATACACAGTGCAAGTAGCACTCGCGTTTGTTCTCAGCAAGTACAGTGTATCGGAATGAAGAGGAGCTACTGTTCTTGTCAGTTTCCTAAGCAGAGTTGAACTAGATATGGCCCGTGTGTGAAGGAAGCACAGTTCTTTTGTTCTGAGCAAGCTCACTGTTTGGACCCCATAGGAAACACAGTGGCATAGAAGAGTGCTCTTTTCTCAAAAGCAGAGTGTTTTTCTTGTAAGGCGAGCTAGCGTTTGTTTCCCAGTCCTAAATGGAGTTGAATCACATGCAGTTTCTATTCCTATGAGCAAGAGTTGTTTTCTGGTAAGAAGAGTCACTATTGCACTCCCATTGCCATACACAGGACAAATAGCACTCGCGTCTGTTCCCAGCAAGTACAGTGTATTGGACTGAATAGGAACTACTGTTCTTGTCAGTTTCCTAAGCAGAGTTGAACTACATATGGTCCGTGTGTGTAGGAAGAACAGTTCTTTTGTTCTGAGCAAGCTCACTTTTCGGACCCCATAGGAAACACAGTAGAGTAGAAGAGTGCTCTTTTCTCAAAAGCAGAGTGTGTTTCATGTAAGGCGAGCTAGCATTTGTTTCCCAGTCCTAAATGGAGTTGAATCACATGCAGTTTCTGGTCCTACGAGCAAGAATTGTTTTCTGGTAAGGAAAGTCGCAATTGCGCAACCATTGCCATACACAGTGCAAATAGCACTCGCGTCTCTTCCCAGAAAGTACAGAGTATTGGACTGAATAGGTGCTAATGTTCTTTTCAGTTTCCTAAGCAGACTTGAACTAGATATGGCCGTGTGTGTAGGAAGCACAGTTTTTTTGTTCTGAGCAAGCTCACTGTTTGGACACCATTGAAAACACAGTAGAGTAGAAGAGTGCTCTTTTCTCAAAAGCAGAGTGTGTTTCTTGTAAGGCGAGCTAGCGTTTGTTTCCCAGTCCTAAATGGAGTTGAATCACATGCAGTTTCTGGTCCTACGAGCAAGAGTTGTTTTCTGGTAAGAAAAGTCACTATTGCGCTCCCATTGCCGTACACAGTGCAAATAGCCCTCCCGTCTGTTCCCAGCCAGTACAGTGTATAGGACTGAAGAGGAGCTACTGTTCTTGTCAGTTTCCTAAGCAGAGTTGAACTAGATATGGCCCGTGTGTGTAGGAAGCACAGTTCTTTTTTTCTGAGCAAGCTCACTGTTCTGGCCCTATAGGAAACACAGTAGAGTAGAAGAGTGCTCTTTTCTCAAAAGCAGAGTGTGTTTCTTGTAAAGCGAGCTGGAGTTTGTTTCCCAGTCCTAAATGGAGTTGAATCACATGCAGTTTCTGGTCCTACGAGCAAGAGTTGTTTTCTGGTAAGAAGAGTCACTATTGCGCTGCCATTGCCATACACAGGACAAATAGCACTGGCGTCTGTTCCCAGCAAGTACAGTGTATTGGACTGAAGAGGTTCTACTGTTCTTGTCAGGTTCCTAAGCAGAGTTGAACTAGATATGGCCGTGTTTGTAGGAAGCACAGTTTTTTTGTTCTGAGCAAGCTCACTGTTCCGAACACATAGGAAACACAGTAGAGTAGAAGAGTGCTCTTTTATCAATAGCAGAGTGTGTTTCTTGGAAAGCGAGCTTGCGTTTGTTTCCCAGTTTTAAATGGAGTTGACTCACATGCAGTTTTTTGTCCTACGAGCAAGAGTTGTTTTCTGGTAAGGAAAGTCACTATTGTGCTCTCATTGCCATACATAGTGCAAAAAGCACTCGCGTCTGTTCACAGCAAATACAGTGTATTTTTCTGAAGAGGAGCTACTCTTCTTGTCAGGTTCCTAAGCAGAGTTGAACTACATATGGTCCGTGTGTGTAGGAAGCACAGTTCTTTTGTTCTGAGCAAGCTCTCTGTTTGGACCCCATAGGAAACACAGTAGAGTAGAAGAGTGCTCTTTTCTCTAAAGCAGAGTGTGTTTCTTGTAAGGCGAGCTAGAGTTTGTTTCCCAGTCCTAAATGGAGTTGAGTCACATGCAGTTTTTTGTACTAAGAGCAAGAGTTGTTTTCTGGTAAGACGAGTCACTATTGTGCTCCAATTGCCATACACAGTGCAAGTAGCACTCGCTTCTGTTCTCAGCAAGTACAGTGTATCGGACTGAAGAGGAGCTACTGTTCTTGTCAGTTTCCTAAGCAGAATTGAACTAGATATCGCCCGTGTGTAGGAAGCACAGTTCTTTTGTTCTGAGCAAGCTAACTCTTCGGACCCCATAGGAAACACAGTAGAGTAGAAGAGTGCTCTTTTCTCAAAAGCAGAGTGTGTTTCATGTAAGGCGAGCTAGCATTTGTTTCCCAGTCCTAAATGGAGTTGAATCACATGCAGTTTCTGGTCCTACGAGCAAGAGTTGTTTTCTGGTAAGGAAAGTCGCTATTGCGCAACCATTGTTATACACAGTGCAAATAGCACTCTCGTCTGTTCTCAGCAAGTAGAGTGTATCAGACTGAAGAGGAGCTACTGTTCTTTTCAGTTTCCTAAGCAGAGTGGAACTAGATATGGCCCGTGTGTGTTGGAAGCCCAGTTATTATGTTCTGAGCAAGCTCACTGTTCGGACCCCATAGGAAACACAGTAGAGTAGAAGAGTGCTCTTTTCTCAAAAGCAGACTGTGTTTCTTGTAAGGTGAGCTAGTGTTTGTTTCCCAGTCCTAAATGGAGTTGAATCACATGCAGTATCTGGTCCCACGAGCAAGAGTTGTTTTCTGGTAAGGAAAGTCACTATTGCGCTCCCATTGACATACACAGTGCAAATAGCACTCCCTTGTCTTCCCAGCAAGTACAGTGTATTGGACTGAAGAGGAGAGACTGCTCTTCTCAGTTTCCTAAGCAGAGTTGAACTAGATATGGCCCCTGTGTGTAGGAAGCACAGTTCTTTTGTTCTGAGCAAGCTCACTGTTCTGGCCCTACAGGAAACACAGTAGAGTAGAAGAGTGCTCTTTTCTCAAAAGCAGAGTGTGTTTCTTGTAAGGCGAGCTAGCATTTATTTCCCAGTTCTAAATGGAGTTGAATCACATGCAGTTTTTGGTCCTATGAGCAAGAGTTGTTTTCTGGTAAGGAATGTCACTATTGTGCTCTCATTGCCATACACAGTGCAAATTGCACTCGCGTCTGTTCCCAGCATGTACAGTGTATTGGCATGAAGAAGAGCTACTTTTCTTCTCAGTTTCCTAAGCAGAGTTGAACTAGATATGGCCCGTGTGTGTAGGAAGTACAGTTCTTTTGTTCTGAGCAAGCTCACTGTTCTGGCCCTATAGGAAACACAGCACAGTAGAATAGTGCTCTTTTCTCAAAAGCAGATTGTGTTTCTTGTAAGGGGAGCTAGCGTTTGTTTCCCAGTCCTAAATGGAGTTGAATCACAATCAGTTTCTGGTCCTACGAGCAAGAGTTGTTTTCTGATAAGAAGAGTCACTATTGCGCTCCCATTGCCATACACAGTGCAAATAGCACTGGCTTTGTTCCCATCAAGTACAGTGTATCGTACTGAAGAGGAGCTACTGTTATTGTCAGTTTCCGAAGCAGAGTTGAACTAGATATGGCCCGTGTCTGCAGGAAGCACAGTTCTTTTGTTCTGAGCAAGCTCACTGTTCGGAACCCTTAGGAAACACAGTAGAGTAGAATCGTGCTCTTTTCTCAAAAGCAGAGTGTGTTTCTTTTAAGGCCAGCTAGTGTTTTTTTCCCAGCCTTATATGGAGTTGAATAACATGCTGTTTCTTGTCCTACGAGCAAGAGTTGTTTTCTGGGAAGAAGAGTCAATATTGCGCTCCCATGGTCATACACAGGGCAAATAGCACTCGTGTCTGTTCCCAGCATGTACAGTGTATTGGACTGAAAAGGATCTATTGTTCTTGTCAGTTTCCTAAGCAGAACTGAACTAGATATGGCCCTGTATGTAGGAAGCACAGTTCTTTTGTTCTGAGCAAGCTCTTTGTTCTGGCCCTCTAGGAAAAACAGTAGAGTAGAAGAGTGCTCTTTTCTCAAAAGCAGAGTGTGTTTCTTGAAAGGTGAGCTAGCGTTTGTTTCCCAGTCCTAAATGGAGTTGAATCACATGCAGTTTCTAATCCTACGAGCAAGAGTTGTTTTATGGTAAGAATAGTCACTATTGCACTGCCATTGTCATACACCGGACAAATAGCCCTGGCGTCTGTTCTCAGCAAGTACGGTGTATTGGACTGAAGAGGATCTACTGTTCTTGTCAGGTTCCTAAGCAGAATTGAACTAGATATGGCCGTGTGTGTAGGAAGCACATTTCTTTTGTTCAGAGCAAGCTCACTTTTCGGACCCTATAGGAAACACAGTAGAGTAGAAGTGTGCTCTTTTCTCAAAAGCAGAGTGTGTTTCTTGTACGGCAAGCTAGCATTTGTTTCCCAGTCCTAAATGTAGTTGAATCACATGCAGTTTCTGGTCCTACGAGCAAGAGTTTATTTCAGGTAAGGAAAGTCACTATTGTGCTCCCATTGCCATACACAGGGCAAATAGCACTGGCGTCTGTTCCCAGCATGTACAGTGTATTGGACTGAAGAGGTTCCACTGTTCCTGTCAGTTTCCTAAGCAGAATTGAACTATATATGGCCCGTGTGTGTAGGAAGCACAGTTCTTTTGTTCTGAGCAAGCTCACTGGTCTGGCCCTATAGGAAACACAGTAGAGTAGAAGAGTGCTCTTTTCTCAAAAACAGAGTGTGTTTCTTGTAAGGCTAGCTAGCGTTTGTTACCTAGTCCTAAATGGAGTTGAGTCACAGGCAGTTTTTGGTCCTACGAGCAAGAGTTGTTTTCTGGTAAGAAGAGTCACTATTGTGCTCCAAATGCCATACACAGTGCAAATAGCACTTGCGTCTGTTCCCAGCAAGCACAGTGTATTGGACTGAATAGGAGCTACTGTTCTTGTCAGTTTCCTAAGCAGAGTTGAACTAGATATGGTCCATGTGTGTAGGAATTACAGTTCTTTTTTTCTGAGTAAGCTCACTGTTTGGACCCTGTAGGAAACACAGTAGAGTAGAAGAGTGCTCTTTTCTCAAAAGCAGAATGTGTTTCTTGTGAGGCGAGCTAGCGTTTGTTTCCCAGTCCTAAATGGAGTTGAATCACATGCATTTTCTGGTCCTACGAGCAAGAGTTGTTTTCTGGTAAGACGAGTCACTATTGTGCTCCAATTGCCATACACAGTGCAAATAACACTCGGGTCTCTTCCCCGCATGTACAGTGTATTGGACTGAAGAGGAGCTACTGTTCTTGTCAGTTTCCTAAGCAGAGTTGAACTAGATATGGTCGATGTGTGTAGGAAGCACAGTTCTTTTGTTCTGAGCAAGCTCACTGTATGGACCCCATAGGAAACACAGTAGAGTAGAAGAGTGCTGTTTTCTCAGAAGCAGAGTGTGTTTCATGTAAGGCGAGCTAGCATTTGTTTCCCAGTCCTAAACGGAGTTGAATCACATGCAGTTTCTGGTCCTATGAGCAAGAGTTGTTTTATGATAAGAATAGTCACTATTGCACTGCCATTGCCATACACAGGACAAATAGCACTGGTGTCTGTTCCCAGCAGTACAGTGTATTGGACTGAAGAGGAGCTACTGTTTTGTCAGGTTCCTAAGCAGAATTGAACTAGATATGGCTGTGTGTGTAGGAAGCACAGTTCTTTTGTTCTAAGAAAGCTCATTGTTCGGACCCCATAGGAAACACAGTAGAGTAGAAGAGTGCTCTTTTCTCTAAAGCAGAGTGCGTTTCTTGTAAGGCGAGCTAGCGTTTGTTTCCTAGAACTAAATGGAGTTGAGTCACATGCAGTATTTTTGCCTACGAGCAAGAGTTGTTTTCTGGTAAGACGAGTCACTATTGTGCTCCAATTGCCATACACAGTGCAAATAGCACTCTCGTCTCTTCCCCGCAAGTACAGTGTATTGGACTGAAGAGGAGCTACTGTTCTTGTCAGTTTCCTAAGCAGAGTTGAACAAGATATGGTCGATGTGTGTAGGAAGCACAGTTCTTTTGTTCTGAGCAAGCTCACTGTTTGGACCCCATAGGAAACACAGTAGAGTAGAAGTGTGCTCTTTTCTCAGAAGCAGAGTGTGTTTCTTGTAAGGCGACCTAGCATTTGTTTCCCAGTCCTAAATGGCGTTGAATCACAAGCAGTGTGTGGTCCTACGAGCAAGAGTTGTTTTCTGGTAAGGAAAACCACTATTGCGCTCTCATTGCCATACACAGTGCAAATAGCACTCACGTCTGTTCCCAGGAAGTACAGTGTATTGGACTGAAGAGGAGCTACTGTTCTGGTCATTCTCCTAAGCAGAGTTGAACTAGATATGGCGCGTGTGTCTAGGAAGCACAGTTCATTTGTTCTGAGCAAGCTCACTGTTCTGGCCCTATATTAAACACTGTGGAGTAGAAGAGTGCTCTTTTCTCAAAAACAGAGTGTGTTTCTTGTAAGGCGAGCTAGAGTTTGTTTCCTAGTCCTAAATGGAGTTGAGTCACATGCAGTTTTTTGTCCTACGAGCAAGAGTTGTTTTCTGGTAAGACGAGTCACTATTGTGCTCCAATTGCCATACACAGTGCAAGTAGCACTCGCGTTTGTTCTCAGCAAGTACAGTGTATCGGAATGAAGAGGAGCTACTGTTCTTGTCAGTTTCCTAAGCAGAGTTGAACTAGATATGGCCCGTGTGTGAAGGAAGCACAGTTCTTTTGTTCTGAGCAAGCTCACTGTTTGGACCCCATAGGAAACACAGTGGCATAGAAGAGTGCTCTTTTCTCAAAAGCAGAGTGTTTTTCTTGTAAGGCGAGCTAGCGTTTGTTTCCCAGTCCTAAATGGAGTTGAATCACATGCAGTTTCTATTCCTATGAGCAAGAGTTGTTTTCTGGTAAGAAGAGTCACTATTGCACTCCCATTGCCATACACAGGACAAATAGCACTCGCGTCTGTTCCCAGCAAGTACAGTGTATTGGACTGAATAGGAACTACTGTTCTTGTCAGTTTCCTAAGAAGAGTTGAACTACATATGGTCCGTGTGTGTAGGAAGCACAGTTCTTTTGTTCTGAGCAAGCTCACTTTTCGGACCCCATAGGAAACACAGTAGAGTAGAAGAGTGCTCTTTTCTCAAAAGCAGAGTGTGTTTCATGTAAGGCGAGCTAGCATTTGTTTCCCAGTCCTAAATGGAGTTGAATCACATGCAGTTTCTGGTCCTACGAGCAAGAATTGTTTTCTGGTAGGGAAAGTCGCAATTGCGCAACCATTGCCATACACAGTGCAAATAGCACTCGCGTCTCTTCCCAGAAAGTACAGAGTATTGGACTGAATAGGTGCTAATGTTCTTGTCAGTTTCCTAAGCAGACTTGAACTAGATATGGCCGTGTGTGTAGGAAGCACAGTTTTTTTTGTTCTGAGCAAGCTCACTGTTCGGACCCCATTGAAAACACAGTAGAGTACAAGAGTGCTCTTTTCTCAAAAGCAGAGTGTGTTTCTTGTAAGGCGAGCTAGCGTTTGTTTCCCAGTCCTAAATGGAGTTGAATCACATGCAGTTTCTGGTCCTACGAGCAAGAGTTGTTTTCTGGTAAGGAAAGTCACTATTGCGCTCCCATTGCCATACACAGTGCAAATAGCCCTCCCGTGTGTTCCCAGCAAGTACAGTGTATAGGACTGAAGAGGAGCTACTGTTCTTGTCAGTTTCCTAAGCAGAGTTGAACTAGATATGGCCCGTGTGTGTAGGAAGCACAGTTCTTTTGTTCTGAGCAAGCTCGCTGTTCGGACACCATAGGAAACACAGTAGAGTAGAAGAGTGCTCTTTTCTCAAAAGCAGAGTGTGTTTCTTGTAAGGCGAGCTAGCGTTTGTTTCCCAGTCCTAAATGGAGTTGAATCACATGCAGTTTCTGGTCCTACGAGCAAGAGTTGTTTTCTGGTAAGGAAAGTTATTATTGTGCTCCCATTGCCATACATAGTACAAATAGCACTCGCATCTGTTCCCAGCAAGTACAGTGTATCGTACTGAAGAGGAGCTACTGTTCTTGTCAGTTTCCTAAGCAGAGTTGAACTAGATATGGCCCGTGTGTGCAAGAAGCACAGTTCTTTTGTTCTGAGCAAGCTCACTGTTCGGACCCCATAGGAAACACAGTAGAGTAGAAGAGTGCTCTTTTCTCAAAAGCAGAGTGTGTTTCTTGTAAGGCCAGCTAGTGTTTTTTCCCAGCCTTATATGGAGTTGAATAACATGCTGTTTCTTGTCCTACGAGCAAGAGTTGTTTTCTGGTAAGAAGAGTCACTATTGCGATCCCATTGTCATACACAGGGCAAATAGCACTCGCATCTGTTCCCAGCAAGTACAGTGTATCGTACTGAAGAGGAGCTACTGTTCTTGTCAGTTTCCTAAGCAGAGTTGAACTAGATATGGCCCGTGTGTGCAAGAAGCACAGTTCTTTTGTTCTGAGCAAGCTCACTGTTCGGACCCCATAGGAAACACAGTAGAGTAGAAGAGTGCTCTTTTCTCAAAAGCAGAGTGTGTTTCTTGTAAGGCCAGCTAGTGTTTTTTCCCAGCCTTATATGGAGTTGAATAACATGCTGTTTCTTGTCCTACGAGCAAGAGTTGTTTTCTGGTAAGAAGAGTCACTATTGCGATCCCATTGTCATACACAGGGCAAATAGCACTTGCGTCTGTTCCCAGCATGTACAGTGTATTGGACTGAAAAGGATCTATTGTACTTGTCAGTTTCCTAAGCAGAACTGAACTAGATATGGCCCTGTATGTAGGAAGCACAGTTCTTTTGTTCTGAGCAAGCTCTCTGTTCTGGCCCTCTAGGAAACACAGTAGAGTAGAAGAGTGCTCTTTTCTCAAAAGCAGAGTGTGTTTCTTTTAAGGCGAGCTAGCGTTTGTTTCCCAGTCCTAAATGGAGTTGAATCACATGCAGTTTCTAATCCTACGAGCAAGAGTTGTTTTATGGTAAGAATAGTCACTATTGCACTGCCATTGTCATACACCGGACAAATAGCCCTGGCGTCTGTTCTCAGCAAGTACGGTGTATTGGACTGAAGAGGATCTACTGTTCTTGTCAGTTTCCTAAGCAGAATTGAACTAGATATGGCCCGTGTGTGTAGGAAGCACAGTTCTTTTGTTCTGAGCAAGCTCACTGTTCTGGCCCTATAGGAAACACAGTAGAGTAGAAGAGTGCTCTTTTCTCAAAAACAGAGTGTGTTTCTTGTAAGGCTAGCTAGCGTTTGTTACCCAGTCCTAAATGGAGTTGAGTCACATGCAGTTTTTGGTCCTACCAGCAAGAGTTGTTTTCTGGTAAGGAAAGTCACTATTGTGCTCCCTTTGCCATACACAGTGCAAATAGCACCCGTGTCTGTTTCCAGCAAGTACAGTGTATTGGACTGAAGAGGAGCTACTGTTCTTGTCAGTTTCCTAAGCAGAGTTGAACTGGATATGGCCCGTGTGTGTAGGAAGCACCGTTCTTTTGTTCTGAGCAAGCTCACTGTTCGGACCCCATAAGAAACACAGTAGAGTAGAAGAGTGCTCTTTTCTCAAAAGGAGAGTGTGTTTCTTGTAAGGCAAGCAAGCGTTTTTTTTCCCAGTCCTAAATGGAGTTGAATCACATGCAGTTTCTCGTCCTACGAGCAAGAGTTGTTTTCTGGAAAGGAAAGTCATTATTGCGCTACCATTTCCATACATAGTGCAAATAGCACTCACGTCTGTTCCCAGCAAGTACAGTGTATTGGACTGAAGAGGAGCTACTGTTCTTGTCAGTTTCCTAAGCAGAGTTGAACTAGATATGGCCGTGTATGTAGGAAGCACAGTTATTTTGTTCTGAGCAAGCTCTCTGTTCTGGCCCTATAGGAAACACAGTAGAGTAGAATAGTGTTCTTTTCTCAAAAGCAGAGTGTGTTGCTTGTAACGCGAGCTAGCGTTTGTTTCCCAGTCCTAAATGAGTTGAATCACATGCAGTTTTTGGTCCTACGAGCAAGAGTTGTTTTCTGGTAGGAAAGTCACTATTGCGGACCCTTTGCCATACACAGTGCAAATAGCACTCGTGTCTGTTTCCAGCAAGTACAGTGTATTAGTCTGAAGAAGAGCTATTGTTCTTGTCAGTTTCCTAAGCAGAGTTGAACTAGATACAGCCGTGTGTGTAGGAAGCACAGTTCTTTTGTTCTGAGCAAGCTCACTGTTCGGACCCCATAGGAAACACAGTAGAGTAGAAGAGTGCTCTTTTCTCAAAAGCAGAGTGTGTTTCTTGAAAGGTGAGCTAGCGTTTGTTTCCCAGGCCTAAATGGAGTTGAATCACATGCAGTTTCTAATCCTACGAGCAAGAGTTGTTTTATGGTAAGAATAGTCACTATTGCACTGCCATTGTCATACACCGGACAAATAGCCCTGGCATCTGTTCTCAGCAAGTACGGTGTATTGGACTGAAGAGGATCTACTGTTCTTGTCAGGTTCCTAAGCAGAATTGAACTAGATATGGCAGTGTGTGTAGGAAGCACAGTTCTTTTGTTCAGAGCAAGCTCACTTTTCGGACCCTATAGGAAACACAGTAGAGTAGAAGAGTGCTCTTTTCTCAAAAGCAGAGTGTGTTTCTTGTACGGCAAGCTAGCGTTTGTTTCCCAGTCCTAAATGTAGTTGAATCACATGCAGTTTCTGGTCCTACGAGCAAGAGTTTATTTCTGGTAAGGAAAGTCACTATTGTGCTCCCATTGCCATACACAGGGCAAATAGCACTGGCGTCTGTTCCCAGCATGTACAGTGTATTGGACTGAAGAGATTGCACTGTTCTTGTCAGTTTCCTAAGCAGACTTGAACTAGATATGGCCGTGTGTGTAGGAAGCACAGTTTTTTTTTTGTTCTGAGCAAGCTCACTGATTGGACCCCATTGAAAACACAGTAGAGTAGAAGAGTGCTCTTTTCTCAAAAGCAGAGTGTGTTTCTTGTAAGGCGAGCTAGCGTTTGTTTCCAAGTCCTAAATGGAGTTGAATCACATGCAGTTTCTGGTCCTACGAGCAAGTGTTGTTTTCTGGTAAGGAAAGTCACTATTGCGCTCCCATTGCCGTACACAGTGCAAATAGCCCTCCCGTCTGTTCCCAGCAAGTACAGTGTATAGGACTGAAGAGGAGCTACTGTTCTTGTCAGTTTCCTAAGCAGAGTTGAACTAGATATGGCCCGTGTGTGTAGGAAGCACAGTTCTCTTGTTCTGAGCAAGCTCACTGTTCGGACACCATAGGAAACACAGTAGAGTAGAAGAGTGCTCTTTTCTCAAAAGCAGAGTGTGTTTCTTGTAAGGCGAGCTAGCGTTTGTTTCCCAGTCCTAAATGGAGTTGAATCACATGCAGTTTCTGGTCCTACGAGCAAGAGTTGTTTTCTGGTAAGGAAAGTTATTATTGTGCTCCCATTGCCATACATAGTACAAGTAGCACTCGCATCTGTTCCCAGCAAGTACAGTGTATCGTACTGAAGAGGAGCTACTGTTCTTGTCAGTTTCCTAAGCAGAGTTGAACTAGATATGGCCCGTGTGTGCAGGAAGCACAGTTCTTTTGTTCTGAGCAAGCTCACTGTTCGGACCCCATAGGAAACACAGTAGAGTAGAAGAGTGCTCTTTTCTCAAAAGCAGAGTGTGTTTCTTGTAAGGCCAGCTAGTGTTTTTTCCCCAGCCTTATATGGAGTTGAATAACATGCTGTTTCTTGTCCTACGAGCAAGAGTTGTTTTCTGTTAAGAAGAGTCACTATTGTGCTCCCATTGTCATACACAGGGCAAATAGCACTTGCGTCTGTTCCCAGCCTGTACAGTGTATTGGACTGAAAAGGATCTATTGTACTTGTCAGTTTCCTAAGCAGAACTGAACTAGATATGGTCCTGTATGTAGGAAGCACAGTTCTTTTGTTCTGAGCAAGCTCTCTGTTCTGGCCCTCTAGGAAACACAGTAGAGTAGAAGAGTGCTCTTTTCTCAAAAGCAGAGTGTGTTTCTTTTAAGGCGAGCTAGCGTTTGTTTCCCAGTCCTAAATGGAGTTGAATCACATGCAGTTTCTAATCCTACGAGCAAGAGTTGTTTTATGGTAAGAATAGTCACTATTGCACTGCCATTGTCATACACCGGACAAATAGCCCTGGCGTCTGTTCTCAACAAGTACGGTGTATTGGACTGAAGAGGATCTACTGTTCTTGTCAGGTTCCTAAGCAGAATTGAACTAGATATGGCCGTGTGTGTAGGAAGCACATTTCTTTTGTTCAGAGCAAGCTCACTTTTCGGACCCTATAGGAAACACAGTAGAGTAGAAGAGTGCTCTTTTCTCAAAAGCAGAGTGTGTTTCTTGTACGGCAAGCTAGCGTTTGTTTCCCAGTCCTAAATGTAGTGGAATCACATGCAGTTTCTGGTCCTACGAGCAAGAGTTTATTTCTGGTAAGGAAAGTCACTATTGTGCTCCCATTGCCATGCACAGGGCAAATAGCACTGGCGTCTGTTCTCAGCATGTACAGTGTATTGGACTGAAGAGGTTCCACTGTTCTTGTCAGTTTCCTAAGCAGAATTGAACTAGATATGGCCCGTGTGTGTAGGAAGCACAGTTATTTTGTTCTGAGCAAGCTCACTGTTCTGGCCCTATAGGAAACACAGTAGAGTAGAAGAGTGCTCTTTTCTCAAAAACAGAGTGTGTTTCTTGTAAGGCTAGCTAGCGTTTGTTACCCAGTCCTAAATGGAGTTGAGTCACATGCAGTTTTTGGTCCTACGAGCAAGAGTTGTTTTCTGGTAAGGAAAGTCACTATTGCGCTCCCATTGCCATTCATAGTGCAAATAGCACTCGCGTCTGTTCCCAGCATGTACAGTGTATTGGACTGAAAAGGATCTATTGTTCTTGTCAGTTTCCTAAGCAGAATTGAACTAGATATGGCCGTGTATGTAGGAAGCACAGTTCTTTTGTTCTGAGCAAGCTCTCTGTTCTGGCGCTATAGGAAACACAGTAGAGTACAAGAGTGCTCTTTTCTCAAAAGCAGAGTGTGTTTCTTTTAAGGCGAGCTAGCGTTTGTTTCCCAGTCCTAAATGGAGTTGAATCACATGCAGTTTCTTGTCCTACGAGCAAGAGTTGTTTTCTGGTAAGGAAAGTCACTATTGCGCTCCCATTGCCGTACACAGTGCAAATAGCCCTCGCGTCTGTTCCCAGCAAGTACAGTGTATAGGACTGAAGAGGAGCTACTGTTCTTGTCAGTTTCCTAAGCAGAGTTGAACTAGATATGGCCCGTGTGTGTAGGAAGCACAGTTCTTTTGTTCTGAGCAAGCTCGCTGTTCGGACACCATAGGAAACACAGTAGAGTAGAAGAGTGCTCTTTTCTCAAAAGCAGAGTGTGTTTCTTGTAAGGCGAGCTAGCGTTTGTTTCCCAGTCCTAAATGGAGTTGAATCACATGCAGTTTCTGGTCCTATGAGCAAGAGTTGTTTTCTGGTAAGGAAAGTTATTATTGTGCTCCCATTGCCATACATAGTACAAATAGCACTCGCATCTGTTCCCAGCAAGTACAGTGTATCGTACTGAAGAGGAGCTACTGTTCTTGTCAGTTTCCTGAGCAGAGTTGAACTAGATATGGCCCGTGTGTGCAGGAAGCACAGTTCTTTTGTTCTGAGCAAGCTCTGTTCTGGCCCTCTAGGAAACACAGTAGAGTAGAAGAGTGCTCTTTTCTCAAAAGCAGAGTGTGTTTCTTTTAAGGCGAGCTAGCGTTTGTTTCCCAGTCCTAAATGGAGTTGAATCACATGCAGTTTCTAATCCTACGAGCAAGAGTTGTTTTATGGTAAGAATAGTCACTATTGCACTGCCATTGTCATACACCGGACAAATAGCCCTGGCGTCTGTTCTCAGCAAGTATGGTGTATTGGACTGAAGAGGATCTACTGTTCTTGTCAGGTTCCTAAGCAGAATTGAACTAGATATGGCCGTGTGTGTAGGAAGCACATTTCTTTTGTTCAGAGCAAGCTCACTTTTCAGACCCTATAGGAAACACAGTAGAGTAGAAGAGTGCTCTTTTCTCAAAAGCAGAGTGTGTTTCTTGTACGGCAAGCTAGCGTTTGTTTCCCAGTCCTAAATGTAGTTGAATCACATGCAGTTTCTGGTCCTACGAGCAAGAGTTTATTTCTGGTAAGGAAAGTCACTATTGTGCTCCCATTGCCATGCACAGGGCAAATAGCACTGGCGTCTGTTCTCAGCATGTACAGTGTATTGGACTGAAGAGGTTCCACTGTTCTTGTCAGTTTCCTAAGCAGAATTGAACTAGATATGGCCCGTGTGTGTAGGAAGCACAGTTGTTTTGTTCTGAGCAAGCTCACTGTTCTGGCCCTATAGGAAACACAGTAGAGTAGAAGAGTGCTCTTTTCTCAAAAACAGAGTGTGTTTCTTGTAAGGCTAGCTAGCGTTTGTTACCCAGTCCTAAATGGAGTTGAGTCACATGCAGTTTTTGGTCCTACCAGCAAGAGTTGTTTTCTGGTAAGGAAAGTCACTATTGTGCTCCCTTTGCCATACACAGTGCAAATAGCACTCGTGTCTGTTTCCAGCAAGTACAGTGTATTGGACTGAAGAGGAGCTACTGTTCTTGTCAGTTTCCTAAGCAGAATTGAACTGGATATGGCCCGTGTGTGTAGGAAGCACCGTTCTTTTGTTCTGAGCAAGCTCACTGTTCGGACCCCATAAGAAACACAGTAGAGTAGAAGAGTGCTCTTTTCTCAAAAGGAGAGTGTGTTTCTTGTAAGGCAAGCAAGCGTTTTTTTCCCAGTCCTAAATGGAGTTGAATCACATGCAGTTTCTCCTCCTACGAGCAAGAGTTGTTTTCTGGAAAGGAAAGTCATTATTGCGCTCCCATTTCCATACATAGTGCAAATAGCACTCACGTCTGTTCCCAGCAAGTACAGTGTATTGGACTGAAGAGGAGCTACTGTTCTTGTCAGTTTCCTAAGCAGAATTGAACTAGATATGGCCGTGTATGTAGGAAGCACAGTTCTTTTGTTCTGAGCAAGCTCTCTGTTCTGGCCCTATAGGAAACACAGTAGAGTAGAATAGTGTTCTTTTCTCAAAAGCAGAGTGTGTTGCTTGTAACGCGAGCTAGCGTTTGTTTCAGAGTCCTAAATGAGTTGAATCACATGCAGTTTTTGGTCCTACGAGCAAGAGTTGTTTTCTGGTAGGAAAGTCACTATTGCGCTCCCTTTGCCATACACAGTGCAAATAGCACTCGTGTCTGTTTCCAGCAAGTACAGTGTATTAGTCTGAAGAAGAGCTATTGTTCTTGTCAGTTTCCTAAGCAGAGTTGAACTAGATACAGCCCGTGTGTGTAGGAAGCACAGTTCTTTTGTTCTGAGCAAGCTCACTGTTCGGACCCCATAGGAAACACAGTAGAGTAGAAGAGTGCTCTTTTCTCAAAAGCAGAGTGTGTTTCTTGAAAGGTGAGCTAGCGTTTGTTTCCCAGTCCTAAATGGAGTTGAATCACATGCAGTTTCTAATCCTACGAGCAAGAGTTGTTTTATGGTAAGAATAGTCACTATTGCACTGCCATTGTCATACACCGGACAAATAGCCCTGGCATCTGTTCTCAGCAGGTACGGTGTATTGGACTGAAGAGGATCTACTGTTCTTGTCAGGTTCCTAAGCAGAATTGAACTAGATATGGCAGTGTGTGTAGGAAGCACAGTTCTTTTGTTCAGAGCAAGCTCACTTTTCGGACCCTATGGGAAACACAGTAGAGTAGAAGAGTGCTCTTTTCTCAAAAGCAGAGTGTGTTTCTTGTACGGCAAGCTAGCGTTTGTTTCCCAGTCCTAAATGTAGTTGAATCACATGCAGTTTCTGGTCCTACGAGCAAGAGTTTATTTCTGGTAAGGAAAGTCACTATTGTGCTCCCATTGCCATACACAGGGCAAATAGCACTGGCGTCTGTTCCCAGCATGTACAGTGTATTGGACTGAAGAGATTGCACTGTTCTTGTCAGTTTCCTAAGCAGACTTGAACTAGATATGGCCGTGTGTGTAGGAAGCACAGTTTTTTTTTGTTCTGAGCAAGCTCACTGATTGGACCCCATTGAAAACACAGTAGAGTAGAAGAGTGCTCTTTTCTCAAAAGCAGAGTGTGTTTCTTGTAAGGCGAGCTAGCGTTTGTTTCCAAGTCCTAAATGGAGTTGAATCACATGCAGTTTCTGGTCCTACGAGCAAGTGTTGTTTTCTGGTAAGGAAAGTCACTATTGCGCTCCCATTGCCGTACACAGTGCAAATAGCCCTCCCGTCTGTTCCCAGCAAGTACAGTGTATAGGACTGAAGAGGAGCTACTGTTCTTGTCAGTTTCCTAAGCAGAGTTGAACTAGATATGGCCCGTGTGTGTAGGAAGCACAGTTCTCTTGTTCTGAGCAAGCTCACTGTTCGGACACCATAGGAAACACAGTAGAGTAGAAGAGTGCTCTTTTCTCAAAAGCAGAGTGTGTTTCTTGTAAGGCGAGCTAGCGTTTGTTTCCCAGTCCTAAATGGAGTTGAATCACATGCAGTTTCTGGTCCTACGAGCAAGAGTTGTTTTCTGGTAAGGAAAGTTATTATTGTGCTCCCATTGCCATACATAGTACAAGTAGCACTCGCATCTGTTCCCAGCAAGTACAGTGTATCGTACTGAAGAGGAGCTACTGTTCTTGTCAGTTTCCTAAGCAGAGTTGAACTAGATATGGCCCGTGTGTGCAGGAAGCACAGTTCTTTTGTTCTGAGCAAGCTCACTGTTCGGACCCCATAGGAAACACAGTAGAGTAGAAGAGTGCTCTTTTCTCAAAAGCCGAGTGTGTTTCTTGTAAGGCCAGCTAGTGTTTTTTTCCCAGCCTTATATGGAGTTGAATAACATGCTGTTTCTTGTCCTACGAGCAAGAGTTGTTTTCTGTTAAGAAGAGTCACTATTGCGCTCCCATTGTCATACACAGGGCAAATAGCACTTGCGTCTGTTCCCAGCCTGTACAGTGTATTGGACTGAAAAGGATCTATTGTACTTGTCAGTTTCCTAAGCAGAACTGAACTAGATATGGCCCTGTATGTAGGAAGCACAGTTCTTTTGTTCTGAGCAAGCTCTCTGTTCTGGCCCTCTAGGAAACACAGTAGAGTAGAAGAGTGCTCTTTTCTCAAAAGCAGAGTGTGTTTCTTTTAAGGCGAGCTGGCGTTTGTTTCCCAGTCCTAAATGGAGTTGAATCACATGCAGTTTCTAATCCTACGAGCAAGAGTTGTTTTATGGTAAGAATAGTCACTATTGCACTGCCATTGTCATACACCGGACAAATAGCCCTGGCGTCTGTTCTCAACAAGTACGGTGTATTGGACTGAAGAGGATCTACTGTTCTTGTCAGGTTCCTAAGCAGAATTGAACTAGATATGGCCGTGTGTGTAGGAAGCACATTTCTTTTGTTCAGAGCAAGCTCACTTTTCGGACCCTATAGGAAACACAGTAGAGTAGAAGAGTGCTCTTTTCTCAAAAGCAGAGTGTGTTTCTTGTACGGCAAGCTAGCGTTTGTTTCCCAGTCCTAAATGTAGTGGAATCACATGCAGTTTCTGGTCCTACGAGCAAGAGTTTATTTCTGGTAAGGAAAGTCACTATTGTGCTCCCATTGCCATGCACAGGGCAAATAGCACTGGCGTCTGTTCTCAGCATGTACAGTGTATTGGACTGAAGAGGTTCCACTGTTCTTGTCAGTTTCCTAAGCAGAATTGAACTAGATATGGCCCGTGTGTGTAGGAAGCACAGTTATTTTGTTCTGAGCAAGCTCACTGTTCTGGCCCTATAGGAAACACAGTAGAGTAGAAGAGTGCTCTTTTCTCAAAAACAGAGTGTGTTTCTTGTAAGGCTAGCTAGCGTTTGTTACCCAGTCCTAAATGGAGTTGAGTCACATGCAGTTTTTGGTCCTACGAGCAAGAGTTGTTTTCTGGTAAGGAAAGTCACTATTGCGCTCCCATTGCCATACATAGTGCAAATAGCACTCGCGTCTGTTCCCAGCATGTACAGTGTATTGGACTGAAAAGGATCTATTGTTCTTGTCAGTTTCCTAAGCAGAATTGAATTAGATATGGCCGTGTATGTAGGAAGCACAGTTCTTTTGTTCTGAGCAAGCTCTCTGTTCTGGCGCTATAGGAAACACAGTAGAGTACAAGAGTGCTCTTTTCTCAAAAGCAGAGTGTGTTTCTTTTAAGGCGAGCTAGCGTTTGTTTCCCAGTCCTAAATGGAGTTGAATCACATGCAGTTTCTGGTCCTACGAGCAAGAGTTGTTTTCTGGTAAGGAAAGTCACTATTGCGCTCCCATTGCCGTACACAGTGCAAATAGCCCTCCCGTCTGTTCCCAGCAAGTACAGTGTATAGGACTGAAGAGGAGCTACTGTTCTTGTCAGTTTCCTAAGCAGAGTTGAACTAGATATGGCCCGTGTGTGTAGGAAGCACAGTTCTTTTGTTCTGAGCAAGCTCACTTTTCGGACACCATAGGAAACACAGTAGAGTAGAAGAGTGCTCTTTTCTCAAAAGCAGAGTGTGTTTCGTGTACGGCAAGCTAGCGTTTGTTTCCCAGTCCTAAATGTAGTTGAATCACATGCAGTTTCTGGTCCTACGAGCAAGAGTTTATTTCTGGTAAGGAAAGTCACTATTGTGCTCCCATTGCCATACACAGGGCAAATAGCACTGGCGTCTGTTCCCAGCATGTACAGTGTATTGGACTGAAGAGATTGCACTGTTCTTGTCAGTTTCCTAAGCAGACTTGAACTAGATATGGCCGTGTGTGTAGGAAGCACAGTTTTTTTTTGTTCTGAGCAAGCTCACTGATTGGACCCCATTGAAAACACAGTAGAGTAGAAGAGTGCTCTTTTCTCAAAAGCAGAGTGTGTTTCTTGTAAGGCGAGCTAGCGTTTGTTTCCCAGTCCTAAATGGAGTTGAATCACATGCAGTTTCTGGTCCTACGAGCAAGTGTTGTTTTCTGGTAAGGAAAGTCACTATTGCGCTCCCATTGCCGTACACAGTGCAAATAGCCCTCCCGTCTGTTCCCAGCAAGTACAGTGTATAGGACTGAAGAGGAGCTACTGTTCTTGTCAGTTTCCTAAGCAGAGTTGAACTAGATATGGCCCGTGTGTGTAGGAAGCACAGTTCTCTTGTTCTGAGCAAGCTCACTGTTCGGACACCATAGGAAACACAGTAGAGTAGAAGAGTGCTCTTTTCTCAAAAGCAGAGTGTGTTTCTTGTAAGGCGAGCTAGCGTTTGTTTCCCAGTCCTAAATGGAGTTGAATCACATGCAGTTTCTGGTCCTACGAGCAAGAGTTGTTTTCTGGTAAGGAAAGTTATTATTGTGCTCCCATTGCCATACATAGTACAAGTAGCACTCGCATCTGTTCCCAGCAAGTACAGTGTATCGTACTGAAGAGGAGCTACTGTTCTTGTCAGTTTCCTAAGCAGAGTTGAACTAGATATGGCCCGTGTGTGCAGGAAGCACAGTTCTTTTGTTCTGAGCAAGCTCACTGTTCGGACCCCATAGGAAACACAGTAGAGTAGAAGAGTGCTCTTTTCTCAAAAGCAGAGTGTGTTTCTTGTAAGGCCAGCTAGTGTTTTTTCCCCAGCCTTATATGGAGTTGAATAACATGCTGTTTCTTGTCCTACGAGCAAGAGTTGTTTTCTGTTAAGAAGAGTCACTATTGTGCTCCCATTGTCATACACAGGGCAAATAGCACTTGCGTCTGTTCCCAGCCTGTACAGTGTATTGGACTGAAAAGGATCTATTGTACTTGTCAGTTTCCTAAGCAGAACTGAACTAGATATGGCCCTGTATGTAGGAAGCACAGTTCTTTTGTTCTGAGCAAGCTCTCTGTTCTGGCCCTCTAGGAAACACAGTAGAGTAGAAGAGTGCTCTTTTCTCAAAAGCAGAGTGTGTTTATTTTAAGGCGAGCTGGCGTTTGTTTCCCAGTCCTAAATGGAGTTGAATCACATGCAGTTTCTAATCCTACGAGCAAGAGTTGTTTTATGGTAAGAATAGTCACTATTGCACTGCCATTGTCATACACCGGACAAATAGCCCTGGCGTCTGTTCTCAACAAGTACGGTGTATTGGACTGAAGAGGATCTACTGTTCTTGTCAGGTTCCTAAGCAGAATTGAACTAGATATGGCCGTGTGTGTAGGAAGCACATTTCTTTTGTTCAGAGCAAGCTCACTTTTCGGACCCTATAGGAAACACAGTAGAGTAGAAGAGTGCTCTTTTCTCAAAAGCAGAGTGTGTTTCTTGTACGGCAAGCTAGCGTTTGTTTCCCAGTCCTAAATGTAGTGGAATCACATGCAGTTTCTGGTCCTACGAGCAAGAGTTTATTTCTGGTAAGGAAAGTCACTATTGTGCTCCCATTGCCATGCACAGGGCAAATAGCACTGGCGTCTGTTCTCAGCATGTACAGTGTATTGGACTGAAGAGGTTCCACTGTTCTTGTCAGTTTCCTAAGCAGAATTGAACTAGATATGGCCCGTGTGTGTAGGAAGCACAGTTATTTTGTTCTGAGCAAGCTCACTGTTCTGGCCCTATAGGAAACACAGTAGAGTAGAAGAGTGCTCTTTTCTCAAAAACAGAGTGTGTTTCTTGTAAGGCTAGCTAGCGTTTGTTACCCAGTCCTAAATGGAGTTGAGTCACATGCAGTTTTTGTTCCTACGAGCAAGAGTTGTTTTCTGGTAAGGAAAGTCACTATTGCGCTCCCATTGCCATACATAGTGCAAATAGCACTCGCGTCTGTTCCCAGCATGTACAGTGTATTGGACTGAAAAGGATCTATTGTTCTTGTCAGTTTCCTAAGCAGAATTGAATTAGATATGGCCGTGTATGTAGGAAGCACAGTTCTTTTGTTCTGAGCAAGCTCTCTGTTCTGGCGCTATAGGAAACACAGTAGAGTACAAGAGTGCTCTTTTCTCAAAAGCAGAGTGTGTTTCTTTTAAGGCGAGCTAGCGTTTGTTTCCCAGTCCTAAATGGAGTTGAATCACATGCAGTTTCTGGTCCTACGAGCAAGAGTTGTTTTCTGGTAAGGAAAGTCACTATTGCGCTCCCATTGCCGTACACAGTGCAAATAGCCCTCCCGTCTGTTCCCAGCAAGTACAGTGTATAGGACTGAAGAGGAGCTACTGTTCTTGTCAGTTTCCTAAGCAGAGTTGAACTAGATATGGCCCGTGTGTGTAGGAAGCACAGTTCTTTTGTTCTGAGCAAGCTCACTTTTCGGACACCATAGGAAACACAGTAGAGTAGAAGAGTGCTCTTTTCTCAAAAGCAGAGTGTGTTTCTTGTACGGCAAGCTAGCGTTTGTTTCCCAGTCCTAAATGTAGTTGAATCACATGCAGTTTCTGGTCCTACGAGCAAGAGTTTATTTCTGGTAAGGAAAGTCACTATTGTGCTCCCATTGCCATACACAGGGCAAATAGCACTGGCGTCTGTTCCCAGCATGTACAGTGTATTGGACTGAAGAGATTGCACTGTTCTTGTCAGTTTCCTAAGCAGACTTGAACTAGATATGGCCGTGTGTGTAGGAAGCACAGTTTTTTTTTGTTCTGAGCAAGCTCACTGATTGGACCCCATTGAAAACACAGTAGAGTAGAAGAGTGCTCTTTTCTCAAAAGCAGAGTGTGTTTCTTGTAAGGCGAGCTAGCGTTTGTTTCCCAGTCCTAAATGGAGTTGAATCACATGCAGTTTCTGGTCCTACGAGCAAGTGTTGTTTTCTGGTAAGGAAAGTCACTATTGCGCTCCCATTGCCGTACACAGTGCAAATAGCCCTCCCGTCTGTTCCCAGCAAGTACAGTGTATAGGACTGAAGAGGAGCTACTGTTCTTGTCAGTTTCCTAAGCAGAGTTGAACTAGATATGGCCCGTGTGTGTAGGAAGCACAGTTCTCTTGTTCTGAGCAAGCTCACTGTTCGGACACCATAGGAAACACAGTAGAGTAGAAGAGTGCTCTTTTCTCAAAAGCAGAGTGTGTTTCTTGTAAGGCGAGCTAGCGTTTGTTTCCCAGTCCTAAATGGAGTTGAATCACATGCAGTTTCTGGTCCTACGAGCAAGAGTTGTTTTCTGGTAAGGAAAGTTATTATTGTGCTCCCATTGCCATACATAGTACAAGTAGCACTCGCATCTGTTCCCAGCAAGTACAGTGTATCGTACTGAAGAGGAGCTACTGTTCTTGTCAGTTTCCTAAGCAGAGTTGAACTAGATATGGCCCGTGTGTGCAGGAAGCACAGTTCTTTTGTTCTGAGCAAGCTCACTGTTCGGACCCCATAGGAAACACAGTAGAGTAGAAGAGTGCTCTTTTCTCAAAAGCAGAGTGTGTTTCTTGTAAGGCCAGCTAGTGTTTTTTCCCCAGCCTTATATGGAGTTGAATAACATGCTGTTTCTTGTCCTACGAGCAAGAGTTGTTTTCTGTTAAGAAGAGTCACTATTGTGCTCCCATTGTCATACACAGGGCAAATAGCACTTGCGTCTGTTCCCAGCCTGTACAGTGTATTGGACTGAAAAGGATCTATTGTACTTGTCAGTTTCCTAAGCAGAACTGAACTAGATATGGCCCTGTATGTAGGAAGCACAGTTCTTTTGTTCTGAGCAAGCTCTCTGTTCTGGCCCTCTAGGAAACACAGTAGAGTAGAAGAGTGCTCTTTTCTCAAAAGCAGAGTGTGTTTATTTTAAGGCGAGCTAGCGTTTGTTTCCCAGTCCTAAATGGAGTTGAATCACATGCAGTTTCTAATCCTACGAGCAAGAGTTGTTTTATGGTAAGAATAGTCACTATTGCACTGCCATTGTCATACACCGGACAAATAGCCCTGGCGTCTGTTCTCAACAAGTACGGTGTATTGGACTGAAGAGGATCTACTGTTCTTGTCAGGTTCCTAAGCAGAATTGAACTAGATATGGCCGTGTGTGTAGGAAGCACATTTCTTTTGTTCAGAGCAAGCTCACTTTTCGGACCCTATAGGAAACACAGTAGAGTAGAAGAGTGCTCTTTTCTCAAAAGCAGAGTGTGTTTCTTGTACGGCAAGCTAGCGTTTGTTTCCCAGTCCTAAATGTAGTGGAATCAAATGCAGTTTCTGGTCCTATGAGCAAGAGTTTATTTCTGGTAAGGAAAGTCACTATTGTGCTCCCATTGCCATGCACAGGGCAAATAGCACTGGCGTCTGTTCTCAGCATGTACAGTGTATTGGACTGAAGAGGTTCCACTGTTCTTGTCAGTTTCCTAAGCAGAATTGAACTAGATATGGCCCGTGTGTGTAGGAAGCACAGTTATTTTGTTCTGAGCAAGCTCACTGTTCTGGCCCTATAGGAAACACAGTAGAGTAGAAGAGTGCTCTTTTCTCAAAAACAGAGTGTGTTTCTTGTAAGGCTAGCTAGCGTTTGTTACCCAGTCCTAAATGGAGTTGAGTCACATGCAGTTTTTGGTCCTACAAGCAAGAGTTGTTTTCTGGTAAGGAAAGTCACTATTGCGCTCCCATTGCCATACATAGTGCAAATAGCACTCGCGTCTGTTCCCAGCATGTACAGTGTATTGGACTGAAAAGGATCTATTGTTCTTGTCAGTTTCCTAAGCAGAATTGAACTAGATATGGCCGTGTATGTAGGAAGCACAGTTCTTTTGTTCTGAGCAAGCTCTCTGTTCTGGCGCTATAGGAAACACAGTAGAGTACAAGAGTGCTCTTTTCTCAAAAGCAGAGTGTGTTTCTTGTAAGGCGAGCTAGCGTTTGTTTCCCAGACCTAAATGGAGTTGAATCACATGCAGTTTCTGGTCCCACGAGCAAGACTTGTTTTCTGGTAAGGAAAGTCACTATTGTGCTCCCATTGCCATACACAGTGCAAATAGCACTCCCGTCTGTTCCCAGCAAGTACAGTGTATAGGACTGAAGAGGAGCTACTGTTCTTGTCAGTTTCCTAAGCAGAGTTGAACTAGATATGGCCCGTGTGTGCAGGAAGCACAGTTCTTTTGTTCTGAGCAAGCTCACTGTTCTGGCCCTATAGGAAACACAGTAGAGTAGAAGAGTGCTCTTTTCTCAAAAACAGAGTGTGTTTCTTGTAAGGCTAGCTAGCGTTTGTTACCCAGTCCTAAATGGAGTTGAGTCACATGCAGTTTTTGGTCCTATGAGCAAGAGTTGTTTTCTGGTAAGGAAAGTCACTATTGCGCTCCCATTGCCATACATAGTGCAAATAGCACTCGCGTCTGTTCCCAGCATGTACAGTGTATTGGACTGAAAAGGATCTATTGTTCTTGTCAGTTTCCTAAGCAGAATTGAACTAGATATGGCCGTGTATGTAGGAAGCACAGTTCTTTTTTTCTGAGCAAACTCTCTGTTCTGGCGCTATAGGAAATACAGTAGAGTACAAGAGTGCTCTTTTCTCAAAAGCAGAGTGTGTTTCTTTTAAGGCGAGCTAGCGTTTGTTTCTCAGTCCTAAATGGAGTTGAATCACATGCAGTTTTTGGTCCTACCAGCAAGAGTTGTTTTCTGGTAAGGAAAGTCACTATTGTGCTCCCTTTGTCATACACAGTGCAAATAGCTCTCGTGTCTGTTTCCAGCAAGTACAGTGTATTGGACTGAAGAGGAGCTACTGTTCTTGTCAGTTTCCTAAGCAGAGTTGAACTAGATATGGCCCGTGTGTGTAGGAAGCACAGTTCTTTTGTTCTGAGCAAGCTCACTGTTCGGACCCCATAAGAAACACAGTAGAGTAGAAGAGTGCTCTTTTCTCAAAAGGAGAGTGTGTTTCTTGTAAGGCAAGCAAGCGTTTTTTTCCCAGTCCTAAATGGAGTTGAATCACATGCAGTTTCTCGTCCTACGAGCAAGAGTTGTTTTCTGGAAAGGAAAGTCATTATTGCGCTCCCATTTCCATACATAGTTCAAATAGAACTCACGTCTGTTCCCAGCAAGTACAGTGTATTGGACTGAAGAGGAGCTACTGTTCTTGTCAGTTTCCTAAGCAGAATTGAACTAGATATGGCCGTGTATGTAGGAAGCACAGTTCTTTTTTTCTGAGCAAGCTCTCTGTTCTGGCCCTATAGAAAACACAGTAGAGTGGAATAGTGTTCTTTTCTCAAAAGCAGAGTGTGTTGCTTGTAAGGCGAGCTAGCGTTTGTTTCCCAGTCCTAATTGGAGTTGAATCACATGCAGTTTCTGGTCCTACGAGAAAGAGTTGTTTTCTGGTAAGAAGAGTCACTATTGCGCTCCCATTGCCATACATAGTGCAAATAGCACTCGCGTCTGTTCCCAGCATGTACAGTTAATTGGCCTGAAAAGGATCTATTGTTCTTGTCAGTTTCCTAAGCAGAATTGAACTAGATATGGCCGTGTATGTAGGAAGCACAGTTCTTTTGTTCTGAGCAAGCTCTCTGTTCTGGCCCTATAGGAAACACAGTAGAGTACAAGAGTGCTCTTTTCTCAAAAGCAGAGTGTGTTTCTTGTAAGTCGAGGTAGCGTTGGTTTCCCAGTCCTAAATGAAGTTGAATCACATGCAGTTTCTGGTCCTATGAGCAAGAGTTGTTTTCTGGAAAGGAAAGTCATTATTGCGCTCCCATTGCCATACATAGTGCAAATAGCACTCGCGTCTGTTCCCATCAAGTACAGTGTATTGGACTGAAGAGGAGCTACTGTTCTTGTCAGTTTCCTAAGCAGAGTTGAACTAGATAAGGTCCATTTGTGTAGGAAGCACAGTTCTTTTGTTCTGAGCAAGCTCACTGTTCGGACATCATAGGAAACACTGTAGAGTAGAAGAGTGCTCTTTTCTCAAAAGCAGAGTGTGTTTCTTGAAAGGCAAGCTAGTGTTTGTTTCCCAGTCAGAAATGGAATTGAATCCCGTGCAGTTTCTGGTCCTATGAGCAAGAGTTTTTTTCTGGTAATAAGAGTCACTATTGCGCTCCCATTGCCATACACAGTGCATATAGCACTGGCGTCTGTTCCCTGCATGTACAGAGTATTGGACTGAAGAGAAGCTACTGTTCTTGTCAGTTTCCTAAGCAGAGTTGAACTAGATATGGCCCCTGTGTGTAGGAAGCACAGTTCTTTTGTTCTGAGTAAGTTCACTGTTCTGGACCTATAGGAAACACAGTAGAGTAGAAGAGTGCTCTTTTCTCAAAAGCAGAGTGTGTTTCTTGTAAGACGAGCTAGCGTTTCTTTCCCAGTCCTAAATGGAGTTGAGTCACATGCAGTTTTTGGTCCTACAAGCAAGAGTTGTTTTCTGGTAAGAAGAGTCACTATTGCGCTCCCATTGACATACACAGGGCAAATAGCACTGGACTTGGTTCCCAGCAAGTACAGTGTATTGGACTGAAGAGGATCTACTGTTCTTGTCAGGTTCCTAAGCGGAATTGAACTAGATATGGCCATGTGTGTAGAAAGCACAGTTCTTTTGTTCTGAGCAAGCTCATTGTTTGGACCCCATAGGAAACACAGTAGAGTAGAAGAGTGCTTTTTTCTCAAAAGCAGAGTGTGTTTATTGAAAGGAAAGCTAGTGTTTTTTTCCCAGTCAGAAATGGAATTGAATCCCGTGCAGTTTCTGGTCCTACGAGCAAGAGTTTTTTTCTTGTAAGAAGAGTCACTATTGTGCTCTCATTGCCATACTCAGTGCAAATAGCACTCGCGTCTGTTCCCTGCATGTACAGAGTATTGGACTGAAGAGGAGCTACTGTTCTTGTCAGTTTCCTAAGCAGAGTTGAACTAGATATGGCCCCTGTGTGTAGGAAGCACAGTTCTTTTGTTCTGAGCAAGTTCACTGTTCTGGCCATATAGGAAACACAGTAGAGTAGAAGAGTGCTCTTTTCTCAAAAGCAGAGTGTGTTTCTTGTAAGGCGAGCTAGCATTTCTTTCCCAGTCCTAAATGGAGTTGAGTCACATGCAGTTTCTGGTCCTACGAGCAAGAGTTGTTTTCTGGTAAGAAGAGTCACTATTGCGCTCCCATTGACATACACAGGGCAAATAGCACTGGTGTCTGTTCCCAGCATGTGCAGTGTATTTGACTGAAGAGGGTATACTGTTCTTGTCAGTTTCCTAAGCTGAATTGAACTAGATATGGCCATGTGTGTAGGAAGCACACTTCTTTTGTTCTGTGCAAGCTTACTGTTCTGGCCCTATAGGAAACACAGTAGAGTAGAAGAGTGCTCTTTTCTCAAAAGCAGAGTGTGTTTCTTGTAAGGCGAGCTAGCATTTATTTCCCAGTTCTAAATGGAGTTGAATCACATGCAGTTTTTTTTCCTATGAGCAAGAGTTGTTTTCTGGTAAGGAATGTCACTAATGTGCTCCCATTGCCATACACAGTGCAAATAGCACTCGCGTCTGTTCCCAGCAAGTACAGTGTATTGGACTGAAGAGGAGCTACTGTTCTTGTCAGTCTTCTAAGCAGAGTTGAACTAGATATGGCCCGTGTGTGTAGGAAGCACAGTTCTTTTGTTCTGAGCAAGCTCACTATTCGGACACCATAGGAAACACAGTAGTGTAGAAGAGTGCTCTTTTCTCAAAAGCAGAGTGTGTTTCTTGTAAGGCGAGCTAGCATTTGTTTCCCAGTCCTAAATGGAGTTGAATCACATGCAGTTTTTGGTTCTACCAGCAAGAGTTGTTTTCTAGTAAGGAAAATCACTATTGTGCTCCCTTTGCCATACACAGTGCAAATAGCACTCGCGTCTGTTCCCCGCAAGTACAGTGTATTGGACTGAAGAGGAGCTACTGTTCTTGTCATTTTCCTAAGAGGAGTTGAACTAGATATGTCCCGTGTGTGTAGGAAACACAGTTCTTTTGTTCTGAGAAACCACACTGTGCAGACACCATAGGAAACACAGTAGAGTAGATGTGTGCTTTTTTCTCAAAATTAGATTGTGTTTCTTGAAAGGTGAGCTAGTATTTGCTTCCCAGTCAGAAATGGAGTTGAATCCCATGCAGTTTCTGGTCCTACGAGGAAGAGTTGTTTTCTGGTAAGAAGAGTCACTATTGCGCTCCCATTGCCATACACAGTGCAAATAGCACTCGCGTCTGTTCCCAGCAAGTACAGTGTATTTGATTGAAGAGCAGCTACTGTTCTTATCAGTTTTCTAAGCAGAGTTGAACTAGATATGGCCCGTGTGTGTAGCAAGCACAGTTCTTTTGTTCTGAGCTAGCTCACTGTTCGGACACCATAGGAAACACAGTAGAGTAGAAGAGTGCCCTTTCCTCAAAAGCATTGTGTGTTTCTTGTAAGGCGAGCTAGCGTTTGTTTCCCAGTCCTAAATGGAGTGGAATCACATGCAGTTTCTGGTCCTACGAGCCAGAGTTGTTTTCTGGTAAGAAGAGTCAATATTGTGCTCCCATTGTCATACACAGGGCAAATAGCACTGGCGTCTGTTCCCAGCATGTACAGTGTATTGGACTGAAGAGAATCTACTGTTCTTGTCAGTTTCCTAAGCAGAATTGAACTAGATATGGCCATGTATGTAGTAAGCACAGTTATTTTGTTCTGAGCAAGCTCTCTGTTCTGGCCCTATAGGAAACACAGTAGAGTAGAAGAGTGCTCTTTTCTCAAAAGCAGAGTGTGTTTCTTGTAAGGCGAGCTAACGTTTGTTTCCCAGTTCTAAATGGAGTTGAATCACATGCAGTTTTTGGTCCTACGACCAAGAGTTGTTTTCTGGTAAGGAAAGTCACTATTGCGCTCCCATTTCCATACACAGTTCAAATAGCACTTGCGTCTGTTCCCAGTAAGTACAGTGTATTGGACTGAAGAGGAGTTACTGTTCTTGTCAGTTTCCTAAGCAGAGTTGAACTAGATATGGCCCGTGTGTGTAGGAAGCAAAGTTCTTTTGTTCTGAGCAAGCTCACTGTTCTGGCCCTATAGGAAACACAGTAGAGTAGAAGAGTGCTCTTTTCTCAAAAGCAGAGTGTGTTTCTTGTAAGGCGAGCTAGCGTTTGTTTCCCAGTCCTAAATGGAGTTGAATCACATGCAGTTTCTGGTCGTATGAGCAAGAGTTGTTTTCTGGTAACAAGAGTCACTATTGCGCTCCCATTGTCATACACAGGGCAAATAGCACTGGTGTCTGTTCCCAGCATATACAGTGTATTTTAACTGAAGATGAGATACTGTTCTTGTCAGTGTCCTAAGCAGAATTGAACTAGATATGGCCGTGTGTGTAGGAAGCACACTTCTTTTGTTCTGTGCAAGCTCACTGTTCTGGCCCTATAGGAAACACAGAAGAGTAGAAGAGTGCTCTTTTTTTTCAAAAGCAGAATGTGTTTCTTGTAAGGCGAGCTAGCGTTTTTTTCCCAGTTCTAAATGAAGTTGAATCACATGCAGTTTTTGGTCCTAAGAGCAAGACTTGTTTTCTGGTAAGGAATGTCACTATTGAGCTCCCATTACCATACACATTGCAAATTGCACTCGCGTGTGTTCCCAGCCTTTACAGAGTATTGGACTTAAGAGGAGCTACTTTTCTTCTCAGATTCCTAAGCAGAGTTGAACCAGATATGGCCTATGTGTGTAGGAAGCACAGTTCTTTTGTTCTGAGCAAGCTCACTGTTCTGGCCCTATAGGAAACACAGTAGAGTAGAAGAGTGCTCTTTTCTCAAAGGCAGAGTGTGTTACTTGTAAGGCGAGCTAGCGTTTGTTTCCCAGTCCTAAATGGAGTTGAATCAAATGCAGTTTCTGGTCTTAAGAGCAAGAGTTGTTTTCTGGTAAGAAGAGTCACTATTGCACTCCCATTGCCATACACAGTACAAATAGCACTCGCATCTGTTCCCAGCAAGTACAGTGTGTTGGACTGAAGAGGATCTACTGTTCTTGTCAGTTTCCTAAGCAGAATTGAACTATATATGGCCCGTGTGTGTAGGAAGTACAGTTCTTTTGTTCTGAGCAAGCTCACTGTTCTGGCTCTAAAGGAAACCCAGTAGAGTAGAAAGTGCTCTTTTCTCAAAAGCAGAGTGTGTTCCTTGTAAGACAAGCTAGCGTTTGTTTCCCAGTGCTAAATGGATTTGAGTCACATGCAGTTTGCGGTCCTACGAGCAAGAGTTGTTTTCTGGTAAGAAGAGTCACTATTGCCATCCCATTGCCATACAAAGTGCAATTAGCACTCACGTCTGTTCCCAGCAAGTACAGTGTATTGGACTGAAGAGGAGCTACTGTTCTTGTCAGTGTCCTAAGCAGAGTTGAACTAGATATGGCCCTTGTGTAGGAAGCACAGATTTTTTGTTCTGAGCAAGCTCACTGTTCGATCCCCATAGGAAACACAGTAGAGTAGAAGAGTGCTCTTTTCTCAAAAGCAGAGTGTGTTCCTTGTAAGGCGAGCTAGCGTTTGTTTCCCAGTCCTAAATGGAGTTCAATCACATGCAGTTTCTGGTCCTACGAGCAAGAGTTGTTTTCTGGTAAGAAGAGTCACTATTGCGCTCCCATTGTCATACACAGGGCAAATAGCACTGGCATCTGTTCCCAGCACGTACAGTGTATTGGACAGAAGAGGATCTACTGTTCTTGTCAGTTTCCTAAGCAGAATTGAACTAGATAAGGCCATGTGTGTAGGAAGCACAGTTTTTTTGTTCTGAGCAAGCTCTCTGTTCTTTTCATATAAGCAACACAGTAGAGTAGCAGACTGCTCTTTTCTCAAAAGCAGAGTGTGTTTCTTGTAAGACGAGCTAGCGTTTGTTTCCCAGTCCTAAATGGAGTTGAATCAAATGCAGTTTCTGGTCCTACGAGCAAGAGATGTTTTCTGTTAAGGAAAGTCACTACTGCGCTCCCATTGCCACACACAGTGCAAATAGCACTCACGTCTGTTCCAAGCAAGTAGAGTGTATTGGACTGAAGAGGAGCTACTTGTCAGTTTCCTAAGCAGAGTTGAACTAGATATGGCCCGTGTGTGTAGGAAGCACAGTTCTTTTGTTCTGAGCAAGCTCACTGTTCTGGGCCTAAAGGAAACACAGTAGAGTAGATGAGTGCTCTTTTCTCAAAAGCAGAGTGTGTTTCTTGTAAGGCGAGCTAGCGTTTGTTCCCCAGTCTTAAATGGAGTTGAATCACATGCAGTTTCTGGTCCTACAAGCAAGAGTTGTTTTCTGGTAAGGAAAGTCACTATTGCGCTCCCATTGCCATACACAGTACAAATCGCACTCGTGTCTGTTCCCAGCAAGTACAGTGTATTTGACTGAAGTGGAGCTACTGTCCTTGTCAGTTTCCTAAGCAGAGTTGAACTAGATATGGCCCGTGTGTGTAGGAAGCACAGTTCTTTTGTTCTGAGCAAGCTCACTGTTCGGACCCATAGGAAAACCAGTAGAGTAGAAGAGTGCCCTTTTCTGAAAAGCACAGTGTGTTTCTTGTAAGGCGAGCTAGCATTTGTTTCCCAGTCGTAATGGAGTTAAATCACATGCAGTTTCTGCTCCTATGAGCAAGAGTTGTTTTCTGGTAAGAAGAGTCACTATTGCCCTCCCATTGCCATACACAGTACAAATAGCAATCGCGTCTGTTCCCAGAATGTACAGTGTATTGGACTGAAGAAGAGCCACTGTTCTTCTCAGTTTCCTAAGGAGAGTTGAACTAGATATGGCACGTGTGTGTAGGAAGCACAGTTCTTTTGTTCTGAGCAAGCTCACTGTTCTGGACCTATGGGAAACACAGAAGAGTAGAAGAGTGCTATTTACTCAAAGCCGAGTGTGTTTCTTGTAAGGCGAGCTAGCGTTAGTTTCCCAGTCCTAAATGGAGTTGAATCACATGCAGTTTTTGGTCCTACGAGCAAGAGTTGTTTTCTGGTAAGGAAAGTCACTATTGCGCTCCCTTTGCCATACACAGTGCAAATAGCACTCGCGTCTGTTCCCAGCAAGTAGAGTGTATTGGACTGAAGAGTAGTTACTGTTCTTGTCAGTTTCCTAAGCAGAGTTGAACTAGATATGGCCCGTGTGTGTAGGAAGCACAGTTCTTTTGTTCTGAGCAAGCTCACTGTTGTGGCCCTATAGGAAACACAGTAGAGTAGAAGAGTGCTCTTTTCTCAAAAGCAGAGTGTGTTTCTTGTAAGGCGAGCTAGCGTTTTTTTCCCAGTCCTAAATGGAGTTGAATCACATGCAGTTTCTGGTCCTACGAGCAAGAGATGTTTTCTGGTAAGAAGAGTCACTATTGTGCTCTATTGCCATAAACAGTGCAAATAGCACCGGCGTCTGTTCCCAGCAAGTGCAGTATATTGGACTGAAGAAGTCTACTGTTCTTGTCAGTTTCCTAAGCAGAATTGAACTAGATATGGCCTGTGTGTGTAGGAAGCACAGTTCTTTTTTTCTGAGCAAGCTCACTGTTCTGGGCCTAAAGGAAAAACAGTAGAGTAGAAGAGTGCTCTTTTCTCAAAGCAGAGTGTGTTTCTTGTAAGGCGAGCTAGCGTTTGTTTCCCAGTCCTAAATGGAGTTGAATCACATGCAGTTTGCGGTCCTACGAGCAAGAGTTCTTTTCTGGTAGGAAGAGTCACTATTGTGCTCCCATTGCCATACACAGTGCAAATAGCACTCGCGTCTGTTCCCAGCAAGTACAGTGTATTGGACTGAAGAGGAGTTACTGTTCTTGTCAGTTTCCTAAGCAGAGTTGAACTAGGTATGGCCCGTGTGTGTAGGAAGCAAAGTTTTTTTGTTCTGAGCAAGCTCACTGTTCGGACCCCATAGGAAACACAGTAGAGTACAAGAGTGCTCTTTTCTCAAAAGGAGAGTGTGTTTCTTGTAAGGTGAGCTAGTGTGTGTTTCCCAGTCCTAATGGAGTTGAATCACATGCAGTTTCTGGTCCTACGAGCAAGAGTTGTTTTCTGGTAAGAAGAGTCACTATTGCGTTCGCGTTGTCATACACAGGGCAAATAGCACTGGCGTCTGTTCCCAGCATGTACAGTGTATTGGACTGAAGAGGATCTACTATTCTTGTCAGTTTCCTAAGCAGAATTGAACTAGATATGGCCCGTGTGTGTAGGAAGCACAGTTCTTTTTTTCTGAGCATGCTCACTGTTTTGGCCCTATAGGAAACACAGTAGAGTAGAAGAGTGCTCTTTTCTCAAAAGCAGAGTGTGTTTCTTGTAAGGCGAGCTAGCGTTTGGTTCCCAGTACTAAATGGAGTTGAATCACATGCAGTATTTGGTCCTACGAACAAGAGTTCTTTTCTGGTAAGGAAAGTCACTATTGCACTCCCACTGCCATACACAGTGCAAATAGCACTCGCGTCTGTTCCCAGCACGTACAGTGTATTGGACTGAAGAGGAGCTACTATTCTTGTCAGTTTCTTAAGCAGAGTTGAACTAGATATGGCCCGTGTGTGTAGGAAGCACAGTTCTTTTGTTCTGAGCAAGCTCACTGTTCTGGCCCTATAGGAAACACAGTAGAGTAGAAGAGTGCTCTTTTCTCAAAAGCAGAGTGTGTTTCTTGTAAGGCGAGCTAGCGTTTGTTTCCCAGTCCTAAATGGAGTTGAATCACATGCAGTTTCTGGTCGTATGAGCAAGAGTTGTTTTCTGGTAAGAAGAGTCACTGTTGCGCTCCCATTGTCATACACAGGGCAAATAGCACTGGTGTCTGTTCCCAGCATATACAGTGTATTTTGACTGAAGAGGACATACTGTTCTTGTCAGTTTCCTAAGCAGAATTCAACTATATATGTCCCGTGTGTGTAGGAAGCACAGTTCTTTTGTTCTGAGCAAGCTTTCTGTTCTGGCCCTACAGGAAACACAGTAGAGTAGAAGAGTGCTCTTTTCTCAAAAGCAGAATGTATTTCTTGTAAGGTGAGCTAGTGTTTCTTTCCCAGTCCAAAATGGAGTGGAGTTACATGCTGTTTCTGGTTCTATGAGCAAGAGTTGTTTTCTGGTAACAAGAGTCACTATTGCGCTCCCATTGTCATACACAGGGCAAATAGCACTGGTGTCTGTTCCCAGCATATACAGTGTATTTTAACTGAAGATGAGATACTGTTCTTGTCAGTATCCTAAGCAGAATTGAACTAGATATGGCCGTGTGTGTAGGAAGCACACTTCTTTTGTTCTGTGCAAGCTCACTGTTCTGGCCCTATAGGAAACACAGAAGAGTAGAAGAGTGCTCTTTTTTTTCAAAAGCAGAGTGTGTTTCTTGTAAGGCGAGCTAGCGTTTCTTTCCCAGTTCTAAATGAAGTTGAATCACATGCAGTTTTTGGTCCTAAGAGCAAGACTTGTTTTCTGGTAAGGAATGTCACTATTGCGCTCCCATTACCATACACATTGCAAATTGCACTCGCGTATGTTCCCAGGCTTTAGAGAGTATTGGACTTAAGAGGAGCTACTTTTCTTCTCAGATTCCTAAGCAGAGTTGAACCAGATATGGCCTATGTGTGTAGGAAGCACAGTTCTTTTGTTCTGAGCAAGCTCACTGTTCTGGCCCTATAGGAAACACAGTAGAGTAGAAGAGTGCTCTTTTCTCAAAGGCAGAGTGTGTTACTTGTAAGGCGAGCTAGCGTTTGTTTCCCAGTCCTAAATGGAGTTGAATCAAATGCAGTTTCTGGTCCTAAGAGCAAGAGTTGTTTTCTGGTAAGAAGAGTCACTATTGCACTCCCATTGCCATACACAGTACAAATAGCACTCGCATCTGTTCCCAGCAAGTACAGTGTGTTGGACTGAAGAGGATCTACTGTTCTTGTCAGTTTCCTAAGCAGAATTGAACTATATATGGCCCGTGTGTGTAGGAAGTACAGTTCTTTTGTTCTGAGCAAGCTCACTGTTCTGGCCCTATAGGAAACCCAGTAGAGTAGAAAGTGCTCTTTTCTCAAAAGCAGAGTGTGTTCCTTGTAAGACAAGCTAGCGTTTGTTTCCCAGTGCTAAATGGATTTGAGTCACATGCAGTTTGCGGTCCTACGAGCAAGAGTTGTTTTCTGGTAAGAAGAGTCACTATTGCCATCCCATTGCCATACAAAGTGCAATTAGCACTCACGTCTGTTCCCAGCAAGTACAGTGTATTGGACTGAAGAGGAGCTACTGTTCTTGTCAGTGTCCTAAGCAGAGTTGAACTAGATATGGCCCTTGTGTAGGAAGCACAGATTTTTTGTTCTGAGCAAGCTCACTGTTCGATCCCCATAGGAAACACAGTAGAGTAGAAGAGTGCTCTTTTCTCAAAAGCAGAGTGTGTTCCTTGTAAGGCGAGCTAGCGTTTGTTTCCCAGTCCTAAATGGAGTTCAATCACATGCAGTTTCTGGTCCTACGAGCAAGAGTTGTTTTCTTGTAAGAAGAGTCACTATTGCGCTCCCATTGTCATACACAGGGCAAATAGCACTGGCATCTGTTCCCAGCACGTACAGTGTATTGGACAGAAGAGGATCTACTGTTCTTGTCAGTTTCCTAAGCAGAATTGAACTAGATAAGGCCATGTGTGTAGGAAGCACAGTTCTTTTGTTCTGAGCAAGCTCTCTGTTCTTTTCATATAAGCAACACAGTAGAGTAGTAGACTGCTCTTTTCTCAAAAGCAGAGTGTGTTTCTTGTAAGGCGAGCTAGCGTTTGTTCCCCAGTCTTAAATGGAGTTGAATCACATGCAGTTTCTGGTCCTACAAGCAAGAGTTGTTTTCTGGTAAGGAAAGTCACTATTGCGCTCCCATTGCCATACACAGTACAAATAGCACTCGTGTCTGTTCCCAGGAAGTACAGTGTATTTGACTGAAGTGGAGCTACTGTCCTTGTCAGTTTCCTAAGCAGAGTTGAACTAGATATGGCCCGTGTGTGTAGGAAGCACAGTTCTTTTGTTCTGAGCAAGCTCACTGTTCGGACCCATAGGAAAACCAGTAGAGTAGAAGAGTGCCCTTTTCTGAAAAGCACAGTGTGTTTCTTGTAAGGCGAGCTAGCATTTGTTTCCCAGTCGTAATGGAGTTAAATCACATGCAGTTTCTGCTCCTATGAGCAAGAGTTGTTTTCTGGTAAGAAGAGTCACTATTGCCCTCCCATTGCCATACACAGTACAAATAGCAATCGCGTCTGTTCCCAGAATGTACAGTGTATTGGGCTGAAGAAGAGCCACTGTTCTTGTCAGTTTCCTAAGGAGAGTTGAACTAGATATGGCACGTGTGTGTAGGAAGCACAGTTCTTTTGTTCTGAGCAAGCTCACTGTTCTGGACCTATGGGAAACACAGAAGAGTAGAAGAGTGCTATTTACTCAAAGCCGAGTGTGTTTCTTGTAAGGCGAGCTAGCGTTAGTTTCCCAGTCCTAAATGGAGTTGAATCACATGCAGTTTTTGGTCCTACGAGCAAGAGTTGTTTTCTGGTAAGGAAAGTCACTATTGCGCTCCCTTTGCCATACACAGTGCAAATAGCACTCGCGTCTGTTCCCAGCAAGTAGAGTGTATTGGACTGAAGAGTAGTTACTGTTCTTGTCAGTTTCCTAAGCAGAGTTGAACTAGATATGGCCCGTGTGTGTAGGAAGCACAGTTCTTTTGTTCTGAGCAAGCTCACTGTTGTGGCCCTATAGGAAACACAGTAGAGTAGAAGAGTGCTCTTTTCTCAAAAGCAGAGTGTGTTTCTTGTAAGGCGAGCTAGCGTTTTTTTCCCAGTCCTAAATGGAGTTGAATCACATGCAGTTTCTGGTCCTACGAGCAAGAGATGTTTTCTGGTAAGAAGAGTCACTATTGTGCTCTATTGCCATAAACAGTGCAAATAGCACCGGCGTCTGTTCCCAGCAAGTGCAGTATATTGGACTGAAGAAGTCTACTGTTCTTGTCAGTTTCCTAAGCAGAATTGAACTAGATATGGCCTGTGTGTGTAGGAAGCACAGTTCTTTTTTTCTGAGCAAGCTCACTGTTCTGGGCCTAAAGGAAAAACAGAAGAGTAGAAGAGTGCTCTTTTCTCAAAGCAGAGTGTGTTTCTTGTAAGGCGAGCTAGCGTTTGTTTCCCAGTCCTAAATGGAGTTGAATCACATGCAGTTTGCGGTCCTACGAGCAAGAGTTCTTTTCTGGTAGGAAGAGTCACTATTGTGCTCCCATTGCCATACACAGTGCAAATAGCACTCGCGTCTGTTCCCAGCAAGTACAGTGTATTGGACTGAAGAGGAGTTACTGTTCTTGTCAGTTTCCTAAGCAGAGTTGAACTAGGTATGGCCCGTGTGTGTAGGAAGCAAAGTTTTTTTGTTCTGAGCAAGCTCACTGTTCGGACCCCATAGGAAACACAGTAGAGTAGAAGAGTGCTCTTTTCTCAAAAGGAGAGTGTGTTTCTTGTAAGGTGAGCTAGTGTGTGTTTCCCAGTCCTAATGGAGTTGAATCACATGCAGTTTCTGGTCCTACGAGCAAGAGTTGTTTTCTGGTAAGAAGAGTCACTATTGCGTTCGCGTTGTCATACACAGGGCAAATAGCACTGGCGTCTGTTCCCAGCATGTACAGTGTATTGGACTGAAGAGGATCTACTATTCTTGTCAGTTTCCTAAGCAGAATTGAACTAGATATGGCCCGTGTGTGTAGGAAGCACAGTTCTTTTTTTCTGAGCATGCTCACTGTTTTGGCCCTATAGGAAACACAGTAGAGTAGAAGAGTGCTCTTTTCTCAAAAGCAGAGTGTGTTTCTTGTAAGGCGAGCTAGCGTTTGGTTCCCAGTACTAAATGGAGTTGAATCACATGCAGTATTTGGTCCTACGAACAAGAGTTCTTTTCTGGTAAGGAAAGTCACTATTGCACTCCCACTGCCATACACAGTGCAAATAGCACTCGCGTCTGTTCCCACCAAGTACATGGTATTGGACTGAAGAGGAGCTACTATTCTTGTCAGTTTCTTAAGCAGAGTTGAACTAGATATGGCCCGTGTGTGTAGGAAGCACAGTTCTTTTGTTCTGAGCAAGCTCACTTTTCTGGCCCTATAGGAAACACAGTAGAGTAGAAGAGTGCTCTTTTCTCAAAAGCAGAGTGTGTTTCTTGTAAGGCGAGCTAGCGTTTGTTTCCCAGTCCTAAATGGAGTTGAATCACATGCAGTTTCTGGTCGTATGAGCAAGAGTTGTTTTCTGGTAAGAAGAGTCACTGTTGCGCTCCCATTGTCATACACAGGGCAAATAGCACTGGTGTCTGTTCCCAGCATATACAGTGTATTTTGACTGAAGAGGACATACTGTTCTTGTCAGTTTCCTAAGCAGAATTCAACTATATATGTCCCGTGTGTGTAGGAAGCACAGTTCTTTTGTTCTGAGCAAGCTTTCTGTTCTGGCCCTACAGGAAACACAGTAGAGTAGAAGAGTGCTCTTTTCTCAAAAGCAGAATGTATTTCTTGTAAGGTGAGCTAGTGTTTCTTTCCCAGTCCAAAATGGAGTGGAGTTACATGCTGTTTCTGGTTCTATGAGCAAGAGTTGTTTTCTGGTAACAAGAGTCACTATTGCGCTCCCATTGTCATACACAGGGCAAATAGCACTGGTGTCTGTTCCCAGCATATACAGTGTATTTTAACTGAAGATGAGATACTGTTCTTGTCAGTATCCTAAGCAGAATTGAACTAGATATGGCCGTGTGTGTAGGAAGCACAGTTCTTTTGTTCTGAGCAAGCTCACTGTTCTGGCCCTATAGGAAACACAGAAGAGTAGAAGAGTGCTCTTTTTTTTCAAAAGCAGAGTGTGTTTCTTGTAAGGCGAGCTAGCGTTTCTTTCCCAGTTCTAAATGAAGTTGAATCACATGCAGTTTTTGGTCCTAAGAGCAAGACTTGTTTTCTGGTAAGGAATGTCACTATTGCGCTCCCATTACCATACACATTGCAAATTGCACTCGCGTATGTTCCCAGGCTTTAGAGAGTATTGGACTTAAGAGGAGCTACTTTTCTTCTCAGATTCCTAAGCAGAGTTGAACCAGATATGGCCTATGTGTGTAGGAAGCACAGTTCTTTTGTTCTGAGCAAGCTCACTGTTCTGGCCCTATAGGAAACACAGTAGAGTAGAAGAGTGCTCTTTTCTCAAAGGCAGAGTGTGTTACTTGTAAGGCGAGCTAGCGTTTGTTTCCCAGTCCTAAATGGAGTTGAATCAAATGCAGTTTCTGGTCCTAAGAGCAAGAGTTGTTTTCTGGTAAGAAGAGTCACTATTGCACTCCCATTGCCATACACAGTACAAATAGCACTCGCATCTGTTCCCAGCAAGTACAGTGTGTTGGACTGAAGAGGATCTACTGTTCTTGTCAGTTTCCTAAGCAGAATTGAACTATATATGGCCCGTGTGTGTAGAAAGTACAGTTCTTTTGTTCTGAGCAAGCTCACTGTTCTGGCCCTATAGGAAACCCAGTAGAGTAGAAAGTGCTCTTTTCTCAAAAGCAGAGTGTGTTCCTTGTAAGACAAGCTAGCGTTTGTTTCCCAGTGCTAAATGGATTTGAGTCACATGCAGTTTGCGGTCCTACGAGCAAGAGTTGTTTTCTGGTAAGAAGAGTCACTATTGCCATCCCATTGCCATACAAAGTGCAATTAGCACTCACGTCTGTTCCCAGCAAGTACAGTGTATTGGACTGAAGAGGAGCTACTGTTCTTGTCAGTGTCCTAAGCAGAGTTGAACTAGATATGGCCCTTGTGTAGGAAGCACAGATTTTTTGTTCTGAGCAAGCTCACTGTTCGATCCCCATAGGAAACACAGTAGAGTAGAAGAGTGCTCTTTTCTCAAAAGCAGAGTGTGTTCCTTGTAAGGCGAGCTAGCGTTTGTTTCCCAGTCCTAAATGGAGTTCAATCACATGCAGTTTCTGGTCCTACGAGCAAGAGTTGTTTTCTTGTAAGAAGAGTCACTATTGCGCTCCCATTGTCATACACAGGGCAAATAGCACTGGCATCTGTTCCCAGCACGTACAGTGTATTGGACAGAAGAGGATCTACTGTTCTTGTCAGTTTCCTAAGCAGAATTGAACTAGATAAGGCCATGTGTGTAGGAAGCACAGTTCTTTTGTTCTGAGCAAGCTCTCTGTTCTTTTCATATAAGCAACACAGTAGAGTAGTAGACTGCTCTTTTCTCAAAAGCAGAGTGTGTTTCTTGTAAGACGAGCTAGCGTTTGTTTCCCAGTCCTAAATGGAGTTGAATCAAATGCAGTTTCTGGTCCTACGAGCAAGAGATGTTTTCTGTTAAGGAAAGTCACTACTGCGCTCCCATTGCCACACACAGTGCAAATAGCACTCACGTCTGTTCCAAGCAAGTAGAGTGTATTGGACTGAAGAGGAGCTACTTGTCAGTTTCCTAAGGAGAGTTGAACTAGATATGGCCCGTGTGTGTAGGAAGCACAGTTCTTTTGTTCTGGGCAAGCTCACTGTTCTGGGCCTAAAGGAAACACAGTAGAGTAGAAAGTGCTCTTTTCTCAAAAGCAGAGTGTGTTCCTTGTAAGACAAGCTAGCGTTTGTTTCCCAGTGCTAAATGGATTTGAGTCACATGCAGTTTGCGGTCCTACGAGCAAGAGTTGTTTTCTGGTAAGAAGAGTCACTATTGCCATCCCATTGCCATACAAAGTGCAATTAGCACTCACGTCTGTTCCCAGCAAGTACAGTGTATTGGACTGAAGAGGAGCTACTGTTCTTGTCAGTGTCCTAAGCAGAGTTGAACTAGATATGGCCCTTGTGTAGGAAGCACAGATTTTTTGTTCTGAGCAAGCTCACTGTTCGATCCCCATAGGAAACACAGTAGAGTAGAAGAGTGCTCTTTTCTCAAAAGCAGAGTTTGTTCCTTGTAAGGCGAGCTAGCGTTTGTTTCCCAGTCCTAAATGGAGTTCAATCACATGCAGTTTCTGGTCCTACGAGCAAGAGTTGTTTTCTTGTAAGAAGAGTCACTATTGCACTCCCATTGTCATACACAGGGCAAATAGCACTGGCATCTGTTCCCAGCACGTGCAGTGTATTGGACAGAAGAGGATCTACTGTTCTTGTCAGTTTCCTAAGCAGAATTGAACTAGATAAGGCCATGTGTGTAGGAAGCACAGTTCTTTTGTTCTGAGCAAGCTCTCTGTTCTTTTCATATAAGCAACACAGTAGAGTAGTAGACTGCTCTTTTCTCAAAAGCAGAGTGTGTTTCTTGTAAGGCGAGCTAGCGTTTGTTCCCCAGTCTTAAATGGAGTTGAATCACATGCAGTTTCTGGTCCTACAAGCAAGAGTTGTTTTCTGGTAAGGAAAGTCACTATTGCGCTCCCATTGCCATACACAGTACAAATAGCACTCGTGTCTGTTCCCAGGAAGTACAGTGTATTTGACTGAAGTGGAGCTACTGTCCTTGTCAGTTTCCTAAGCAGAGTTGAACTAGATATGGCCCGTGTGTGTAGGAAGCACAGTTCTTTTGTTCTGAGCAAGCTCACTGTTCGGACCCATAGGAAAACCAGTAGAGTAGAAGAGTGCCCTTTTCTGAAAAGCACAGTGTGTTTCTTGTAAGGCGAGCTAGCATTTGTTTCCCAGTCGTAATGGAGTTAAATCACATGCAGTTTCTGCTCCTATGAGCAAGAGTTGTTTTCTGGTAAGAAGAGTCACTATTGCCCTCCCATTGCCATACACAGTACAAATAGCAATCGCGTCTGTTCCCAGAATGTACAGTGTATTGGACTGAAGAAGAGCCACTGTTCTTGTCAGTTTCCTAAGGAGAGTTGAACTAGATATGGCACGTGTGTGTAGGAAGCACAGTTCTTTTGTTCTGAGCAAGCTCACTGTTCTGGACCTATGGGAAACACAGAAGAGTAGAAGAGTGCTATTTACTCAAAGCCGAGTGTGTTTCTTGTAAGGCGAGCTAGCGTTAGTTTCCCAGTCCTAAATGGAGTTGAATCACATGCAGTTTTTGGTCCTACGAGCAAGAGTTGTTTTCTGGTAAGGAAAGTCACTATTGCGCTCCCTTTGCCATACACAGTGCAAATAGCACTCGCGTCTGTTCCCAGCAAGTAGAGTGTATTGGACTGAAGAGTAGTTACTGTTCTTGTCAGTTTCCTAAGCAGAGTTGAACTAGATATGGCCCGTGTGTGTAGGAAGCACAGTTCTTTTGTTCTGAGCAAGCTCACTGTTGTGGCCCTATAGGAAACACAGTAGAGTAGAAGAGTGCTCTTTTCTCAAAAGCAGAGTGTGTTTCTTGTAAGGCGAGCTAGCGTTTTTTTCCCAGTCCTAAATGGAGTTGAATCACATGCAGTTTCTGGTCCTACGAGCAAGAGATGTTTTCTGGTAAGAAGAGTCACTATTGTGCTCTATTGCCATAAACAGTGCAAATAGCACCGGCGTCTGTTCCCAGCAAGTGCAGTATATTGGACTGAAGAAGTCTACTGTTCTTGTCAGTTTCCTAAGCAGAATTGAACTAGATATGGCCTGTGTGTGTAGGAAGCACAGTTCTTTTTTTCTGAGCAAGCTCACTGTTCTGGGCCTAAAGGAAAAACAGTAGAGTAGAAGAGTGCTCTTTTCTCAAAGCAGAGTGTGTTTCTTGTAAGGCGAGCTAGCGTTTGTTTCCCAGTCCTAAATGGAGTTGAATCACATGCAGTTTGCGGTCCTACGAGCAAGAGTTCTTTTCTGGTAGGAAGAGTCACTATTGTGCTCCCATTGCCATACACAGTGCAAATAGCACTCGCGTCTGTTCCCAGCAAGTACAGTGTATTGGACTGAAGAGGAGTTACTGTTCTTGTCAGTTTCCTAAGCAGAGTTGAACTAGGTATGGCCCGTGTGTGTAGGAAGCAAAGTTTTTTTGTTCTGAGCAAGCTCACTGTTCGGACCCCATAGGAAACACAGTAGAGTACAAGAGTGCTCTTTTCTCAAAAGGAGAGTGTGTTTCTTGTAAGGTGAGCTAGTGTGTGTTTCCCAGTCCTAATGGAGTTGAATCACATGCAGTTTCTGGTCCTACGAGCAAGAGTTGTTTTCTGGTAAGAAGAGTCACTATTGCGTTCGTGTTGTCATACACAGGGCAAATAGCACTGGCGTCTGTTCCCAGCATGTACAGTGTATTGGACTGAAGAGGATCTACTATTCTTGTCAGTTTCCTAAGCAGAATTGAACTAGATATGGCCCGTGTGTGTAGGAAGCACAGTTCTTTTTTTCTGAGCATGCTCACTGTTTTGGCCCTATAGGAAACACAGTAGAGTAGAAGAGTGCTCTTTTCTCAAAAGCAGAGTGTGTTTCTTGTAAGGCGAGCTAGCGTTTGGTTCCCAGTACTAAATGGAGTTGAATCACATGCAGTATTTGGTCCTACGAACAAGAGTTCTTTTCTGGTAAGGAAAGTCACTATTGCACTCCCACTGCCATACACAGTGCAAATAGCACTCGCGTCTGTTCCCACCAAGTACATGGTATTGGACTGAAGAGGAGCTACTATTCTTGTCAGTTTCTTAAGCAGAGTTGAACTAGATATGGCCCGTGTGTGTAGGAAGCACAGTTCTTTTGTTCTGAGCAAGCTCACTGTTCTGGCCCTATAGGAAACACAGTAGAGTAGAAGAGTGCTCTTTTCTCAAAAGCAGAGTGTGTTTCTTGTAAGGCGAGCTAGCGTTTGTTTCCCAGTCCTAAATGGAGTTGAATCACATGCAGTTTCTGGTCGTATGAGCAAGAGTTGTTTTCTGGTAAGAAGAGTCACTGTTGCGCTCCCATTGTCATACACAGGGCAAATAGCACTGGTGTCTGTTCCCAGCATATACAGTGTATTTTGACTGAAGAGGACATACTGTTCTTGTCAGTTTCCTAAGCAGAATTCAACTATATATGTCCCGTGTGTGTAGGAAGCACAGTTCTTTTGTTCTGAGCAAGCTTTCTGTTCTGGCCCTACAGGAAACACAGTAGAGTAGAAGAGTGCTCTTTTCTCAAAAGCAGAATGTATTTCTTGTAAGGTGAGCTAGTGTTTCTTTCCCAGTCCAAAATGGAGTGGAGTTACATGCTGTTTCTGGTTCTATGAGCAAGAGTTGTTTTCTGGTAACAAGAGTCACTATTGCGCTCCCATTGTCATACACAGGGCAAATAGCACTGGTGTCTGTTCCCAGCATATACAGTGTATTTTAACTGAAGATGAGATACTGTTCTTGTCAGTATCCTAAGCAGAATTGAACTAGATATGGCCGTGTGTGTAGGAAGCACAGTTCTTTTGTTCTGAGCAAGCTCACTGTTCTGGCCCTATAGGAAACACAGAAGAGTAGAAGAGTGCTCTTTTTTTTCAAAAGCAGAGTGTGTTTCTTGTAAGGCGAGCTAGCGTTTCTTTCCCAGTTCTAAATGAAGTTGAATCACATGCAGTTTTTGGTCCTAAGAGCAAGACTTGTTTTCTGGTAAGGAATGTCACTATTGCGCTCCCATTACCATACACATTGCAAATTGCACTCGCGTATGTTCCCAGGCTTTAGAGAGTATTGGACTTAAGAGGAGCTACTTTTCTTCTCAGATTCCTAAGCAGAGTTGAACCAGATATGGCCTATGTGTGTAGGAAGCACAGTTCTTTTGTTCTGAGCAAGCTCACTGTTCTGGCCCTATAGGAAACACAGTAGAGTAGAAGAGTGCTCTTTTCTCAAAGGCAGAGTGTGTTACTTGTAAGGCGAGCTAGCGTTTGTTTCCCAGTCCTAAATGGAGTTGAATCAAATGCAGTTTCTGGTCCTAAGAGCAAGAGTTGTTTTCTGGTAAGAAGAGTCACTATTGCACTCCCATTGCCATACACAGTACAAATAGCACTCGCATCTGTTCCCAGCAAGTACAGTGTGTTGGACTGAAGAGGATCTACTGTTCTTGTCAGTTTCCTAAGCAGAATTGAACTATATATGGCCCGTGTGTGTAGGAAGTACAGTTCTTTTGTTCTGAGCAAGCTCATTGTTCTGGCCCTATAGGAAACCCAGTAGAGTAGAAAGTGCTCTTTTCTCAAAAGCAGAGTGTGTTCCTTGTAAGACAAGCTAGCGTTTGTTTCCCAGTGCTAAATGGATTTGAGTCACATGCAGTTTGCGGTCCTACGAGCAAGAGTTGTTTTCTGGTAAGAAGAGTCACTATTGCCATCCCATTGCCATACAAAGTGCAATTAGCACTCACGTCTGTTCCCAGCAAGTACAGTGTATTGGACTGAAGAGGAGCTACTGTTCTTGTCAGTGTCCTAAGCAGAGTTGAACTAGATATGGCCCTTGTGTAGGAAGCACAGATTTTTTGTTCTGAGCAAGCTCACTGTTCGATCCCCATAGGAAACACAGTAGAGTAGAAGAGTGCTCTTTTCTCAAAAGCAGAGTGTGTTCCTTGTAAGGCGAGCTAGCGTTTGTTTCCCAGTCCTAAATGGAGTTCAATCACATGCAGTTTCTGGTCCTACGAGCAAGAGTTGTTTTCTTGTAAGAAGAGTCACTATTGCGCTCCCATTGTCATACACAGGGCAAATAGCACTGGCATCTGTTCCCAGCACGTACAGTGTATTGGACAGAAGAGGATCTACTGTTCTTGTCAGTTTCCTAAGCAGAATTGAACTAGATAAGGCCATGTGTGTAGGAAGCACAGTTCTTTTGTTCTGAGCAAGCTCTCTGTTCTTTTCATATAAGCAACACAGTAGAGTAGTAGACTGCTCTTTTCTCAAAAGCAGAGTGTGTTTCTTGTAAGACGAGCTAGCGTTTGTTTCCCAGTCCTAAATGGAGTTGAATCAAATGCAGTTTCTGGTCCTACGAGCAAGAGATGTTTTCTGTTAAGAAAAGTCACTACTGCGCTCCCATTGCCACACACAGTGCAAATAGCACTCACGTCTGTTCCAAGCAAGTAGAGTGTATTGGACTGAAGAGGAGCTACTTGTCAGTTTCCTAAGGAGAGTTGAACTAGATATGGCCCGTGTGTGTAGGAAGCACAGTTCTTTTGTTCTGGGCAAGCTCACTGTTCTGGGCCTAAAGGAAACACAGTAGAGTAGATGAGTGCTCTTTTCTCAAAAGCAGAGTGTGTTTCTTGTAAGGCGAGCTAGCGTTTGTTCCCCAGTCCTAAATGGAGTTGAATCACATGCAGTTTCTGGTCCTACAAGCAAGAGTTGTTTTCTGGTAAGGAAAGTCACTATTGCGCTCCCATTGCCATACACAGTGCAAATAGCACTCGTGTCTGTTCCCAGCAAGTACAGTGTATTTGACTGAAGTGGAGCTACTGTCCTTGTCAGTTTCCTAAGCAGAATTGAACTAGATATGGCCCGTGTGTGTAGGAAGCACAGTTCTTTTGTTCTGAGCAAGCTCACTGTTCAGACCCCATAGGAAAACCAGTAGAGTAGAAGAGTGCCCTTTTCGGAAAAGCACAGTATGTTTCTTGTAAGGCGAGCTAGCATTTGTTTCCCAGTCGTAATGGAGTTAAATCACATGCAGTTTCTGCTCCTATGAGCAAGAGTTGTTTTCTGGTAAGAAGAGTCACTATTGCCCTCCCATTGCCATACACAGTACAAATAGCAATCGCGTCTGTTCCCAGAATGTACAGTTTATTGGACTGAAGAAGAGCCACTGTTCTTGTCAGTTTCCTAAGGAGAGATGAACTAGATATGGCACGTGTGTGTAGGAAGCACAGTTCTTTTGTTCTGAGCAAGCTCACTGTTCTGGACCTATGGGAAACACAGAAGAGTAGAAGAGTGCTATTTACTCAAAGCCGAGTGTGTTTCTTGTAAGGCGAGCTAGCGTTAGTTTCCCAGTCCTAAATGGAGTTGAATCACATGCAGTTTTTGGTCCTACGAGCAAGAGTTGTTTTCTGGTAAGGAAAGTCACTATTGCGCTCCCTTTGCCATACACAGTGCAAATAGCACTCGCGTCTGTTCCCAGCAAGTAGAGTGTATTGGACTGAAGAGTAGTTACTGTTCTTGTCAGTTTCCTAAGCAGAGTTGAACTAGATATGGCCCGTGTGTGTAGGAAGCACAGTTCTTTTGTTCTGAGCAAGCTCACTGTTGTGGCACTATAGGAAACACAGTAGAGTAGAAGAGTGCTCTTTTCTCAAAAGCAGAGTGTGTTTCTTGTAAGGCGAGCTAGCGTTTTTTTCCCAGTCCTAAATGGAGTTGAATCACATGCAGTTTCTGGTCCTACGAGCAAGAGATGTTTTCTGGTAAGAAGAGTCACTATTGTGCTCTATTGCCATAAACAGTGTAAATAGCACCGGCGTCTGTTCCCAGCAAGTGCAGTATATTGGACTGAAGAAGTCTACTCTTCTTGTCAGTTTCCTAAGCAGAATTGAACTAGATATGGCCTGTGTGTGTAGGAAGCACAGTTCTTTTTTTCTGAGCAAGCTCACTGTTCTGGGCCTAAAGGAAAAACAGTAGAGTAGAAGAGTGCTCTTTTCTCAAAAGCAGAGTGTGTTTCTTGTAAGGCGAGCTAGCATTTGTTTCCCAGTCCTAAATGGAGTTGAATCACATGCAGTTTCTGATACTATGAGCAAGAGTTGTTTTCTGGTAAGGAAAGTCACTATTGTGCTCCCATTGCCATACACAGTGCAAATAGCACTCCCCTCTGTTCCCAGCAAGTATAGTGTATTGGACTGAAGAGGAGCTACTGTTCTTGTTAGTTTCCTATGCAGATTTGAACTAGATATGGCCCGTGTGTGTAGGAAGCACAGTTGTTTTGTTCTGAGCAAGCTCACTGTTCGGACCCCATAGGAAACACATTCGAGTAGATGACAGCTCTTTTCACAAAAGCAGAGTGTGTTTCTTGTAAGGTGAGATAGCATTTGTTTCCAGGTCCTAAAAGGAGTGGAAGCACATGCAGTTTCTGGTCCTATGAGCAAGAGTTTTTTTCTGGTAAGGAAAGTGACTATTGCAATCCCTTTGCCATACACAGTGCAAATAGCACTGGCATCTGTTCCCAGCAAGTACAGTGTATTGAACTGAAGAGAGGCTACTGTTCTTTTCAGTTTCCTAAGCAGAGTTGAACTAGATATGGTCCGTGTGTGTAGGAAGCACAGGTTTTTTTTTCTGAGCAAGCTCACTGTTCGGAACACATGGAAAACACAGTAGAATAGAAGAGTGCTCTTTTCTCAAAAGCAGAGGGTGTTTCTTGGAAGGCGAGCTAGCGTTTGTTTCCCAGTCCTAAATGGAGTTGAGTCACATTCAGTTTTTTGTCCTACGAGCAAGAGTTGTTTTCTGGTAAGACGAGTCACTATTGTGCTCTAATTGCCATACACACTGCAAATAGCACTGGCGTCTGTTCCCCGCAAGTACAGTGTATTGGACTGAAGAGGAGCTACTGTTCTTGTCAGTTTTTTAAGCAGAGTTGAAATAGATATGGCCCGTGTGTGTAGGAAGCACAGTTTTGTTGTTCTGAGCAAGCTCACTGTTTCGACCCCATAGGAAAAACAGTAGAGTAGAAGAGTGCTCTTTTCTCAAAAGCAGAGTGTGTTTCATGTAAGGCGAGCTAGCATTTGTTTCCCAGTCCTAAATGGAGTTGAATCACATGCAGTTTCTGGTCCTACAAGCAAGAGTTGTTTTCTGGTAAGATGAGTCACTATTGTGCTCCAATTGCCATACACAGTTCAAATAGCACTCGCGTATGTTCCCAGCAAGTACAGTGTATTCGACTGAAGAGGACCTACTGTTCTTGTCAGGTTCCTAAGCAGAATTGAACTAGATATGGGTGTGTGTGTAGGAAGCAAGGTTCTTTTGTTCTGAGCAAGCTCACTGTTCAGGCCTTATAATAAACACAGTAGAGTAGAAGAGTGCTCTTTTCTCTAAAGCAGAGTGTGTTTCTTGTAAGGCCAGCTAGCGTTTGTTTCCCAGTCATAAATAGTGTTGAATCACATGCAGTTTCTGGTCCTACGAGCAAGAGTTGTTTTATGGTAAGAAGAGTCACTATTGCGCTCCAAATGCCATACACAGTGCAAATGGCACACGCGTCAGTTCCCAGCAAGTACAGTGTATTTGACTGAAGAGGATCTACTGTTCTTGTCAGGTTTATAAGCAGAATTGAACTAGATATGGCCGTGTGTGTAGGAGGCACAGTTTTTTTGTTCTGAGCAAGCTCACTGTTCGGACCCCATAGGAAACACAGTAGAGTGGAAGAGTGCTCTTTTCTCAAAAGCAGAGTGTGTTTCTTGTAAGGCGAGCTAGCATTTGTTTCCCAATCCTAAATGGAGTTGAATCACATGCAGTTTCTGATCCTATGAGCAAAAGTTGTTTTCGGGTAAGGAAAGTCACTATTGCACTCCCATTGCCATACACAGTGCAAATAGCACTCCCAGCAAGTATAGTGTATTGGACTGAAGAGGAGCTACTGTTCTTGTCAGTTTCCTAAGCAGAGTTGAACTAGATATGGCCCATGCGTGTGGGAAGCACATTTCTTTTGTTCTGAGCAAGCTCACTTTTCGGACCCCATAGGAAACACAGTAGAGTAGAAGACTGCTCTTTTCTCAAAAGCAGAGTGTGTTTCTTGTAAGGTGAGATAGCATTTGTTTTCCAGTCCTAAATGGAATGGAATCACATGCAGTTTCTGGTCCTACGAGCAAGAGTTGTTTTCTGGTAAGGAAAGTCACTATTGCGCTCCCATTGTTATACACAGTGCAAATAGCACTCGCGTCTGTTCCCAGCAAGTACAGTGTATTGAACTGAAGAGGAGCTACTGTACTTGTCAGTTTCCTAAGCAGAGTTGAACTAGATATGGCCCGTGTGTGTAGGAAGCACAGTTCTTTTGTTCTGAGCAAGCTCACTGTTCTGGCCATATAGGAAACACAGTAGAGTAGAAGAGTGCTCTTTTCTCTAAAGCAGAGTCTGTTTCTTGTAAGGCGAGCTGGCGTTTGTTTCCTAGTCCTAAATGGAGTTCAATCACAGGCAGTTTCCGGTCCTATGAGCAAGAGTTGTTTTCAGGTAAGAAAAGTCAATATTGTGCACCCATTGCCATACACAGTGCAAATAGCACTCGCTTCTGTTCCCAGCAAGTACAGTGTATTGGACTGAATAGGAACTACTGTTCTTGTCAGTTTCCTAAGCAGAGTTGAACTAGATATGGTCGGTGTGTTTAGGAAGCACAGTTCTTTTGTTCTGAGCAAGCTCACTGTTTGGACCCCATAGGAAACACAGAAGAGTAGAAGAGTGCTCTATTCTCAAAAGCAGAGTGTGTTTCTTGTAAGGAGAGCTAGCGTTTGTTTCCCAGTCCTAAATAGAGTTGAATCCCATGCAATTTCTGGTCCTACGAGCAAGAGTTGTTTTCTGGTAAGAAGAGTCAATATTGTGCTGCCATTGCCATATACAGGAAAAATAGCACTGGTGTCTGTTCCGAGCAAGTTCAGTGTATTGGACTGAAGAAGAGCTACTGTTATTGTCAGATTTCTAAGCAGAATTGACCTAGATATGGCCGTGTTTGTAGGAAGCACAGTTCTTTTGTTCTGAGCAAGCTCACTGTTCAGACCCCATAGGAAACACAGTAGAGTAGAAGAGTGCTCTTTTTCAAAAGCAGAGTGTGTTTTTGGAAGGCGAGCTAGCGTTTGTTTCCCAGTCCTAAATGGAGTTGAATCACATGCAGTTTCTGGTCCTACGAGCAAGAGTTGTTTTCTGGTAAGGAAAGTCACTATTGCACTTCTATTGCCATACACAGTGCAAATAGCACTCGCGTCTTCCCAGCAAGTACAGTGTATTGGACTGAAGAGGAGCTACTGATCTTGTCAGTTTCCTAAGCAGAGTTGAACTAGATATGGTCGGTGTGTGTAGGAAGCACAGTTCTTTTATTCTGAGCAAGCTCACTGTTTGGACCCCATAGGAAACACAGTAGAGTAGAAGAGTGCTCTTTTCTCAAAAGCAGAGTGTGTTTCTTGTAAGCAGAGCTAGCATTTGTTTCCCAGTCCTAAATGGAGTTGAATCCCATGCATTTTCTGGTCCTACGAGCAAGAGTTGTTTTCTGGTAAGAAGAGTCAATATTGCACTGCCTTTGCCATACACAGGACAAATAGCACTGGCGTCTGTTCCCAGCAAGTACAGTGTATTGGACTGAAGAGGATCTACTGTTCTTGTCAGGTTTCTAATCAGACTTGAACTAGATATGGCCGTGTGTGTAGGAAGCACAGTTTTTTTGTTCTGAGCAAGCTCACTGCTCGGAACACTTAGGAAACACAGTAGAATAGAAGAGTGCTCTTTTCTCAAAAGCAGTGTGTGTTTCTTGTAAGGCGAGCTAGCGTTTGTTTCCTAGTCCTAAATGGAATTGAATCACATGCAGTTTGTGGTCCTAGAAAAAGAGTTGTTTTCTGGTAAGGAAAGTCACTATTGCGCTCCCATTGCCATACACCTGGCAAATAGCGCTCGCATCTTTTCCCAGCAAGTACAGTGTATCGGAGTGAAGAGGAGCTACTGTTCTTGTCAGTTTCCTAAGCAGAGTTGAACTAGATATGGCCCGTTTGTGCAGGAAGCACAGTTTTTTTTTTCTGAGCAAGCTCACTGTTCTGGCCCTCTAGGAAACACAGTAGAGTAGAAGAGTGCTCTTTTCTCTAAAGCAAAGTGTGTTTCTTGTAAGGTGAGCTCGCATTTGTTTTCCAGTCCTAAATGAAGTTGAGTCTCATGCAGTTTTTGGTCCTACGAGCAAGAGTTGTTTTCTGGTAAGAAGAGTCACTATTGCGCTCCAAATTCCATACACAGTGCAAATAGCAATCGCGTCTGTTCCCAGCAAGTACAGTGTATTGGACTGAAGAGGATCTACTGTTCTTCTCAGTTTCTTAAGAAGAGTTGAATTAGATATGGCCGTGTGTGTAGGAACCACAGTTTTTTTGTTCTGAGCAATCTCACTGTTCGGACCCCATAGGAAAAACAGTAGAGTAGAAGAGTGCTCTTTTCTCAAAAGCAGAGTGTGTTTCTTGTAAGGCGAGCTAGCGTTTGTTTCCCAGTCCTAAATGTTGTTGAATCACATGCAGTTTCTGGTCCTACAAGCAAGAGTTGTTTTCTGGTAAGGAAAGTCACTATTGTGATCCCATTGCCATACACAGTGCAAATAGCCCTCCCGTCTGTTCACAGCAAGTACAGTGTATTGGACTGAAGAGGAGCTACTGTTCTTCTCAGTTTCTTAAGAAGAGTTGAACTAGATATGGCTGTGTGTGTAGGAAGCACAGTTCTTTTTTCTGAGCAAGCTCACTGTTCTGGCCCTATAGGAAACACAGTAGAGTAGAAGAGTGCTCTTTTCTCAAAAGCAGAGTGTGTTTCTTGTAAAGCGAGCAAGAGTTTGTTTCCCAGTCCTAAATGGAGTTGAGTCACATGCAGTTTTTTGTCCTACGAGCAAGCGTTCTTTTGTGGTAAGACGAGTCACTATTGTGCTCCAATTGCCGTACACAGTGCAAATAGCACTCGCGTATGTTCCCAGCAAGTACAGTGTATTGGACTGAAGAGGATCTACTGTTCTTGTCAGGTTCCTAAGCAGAATTGAACTAGATATGGGTGTGTGTGTAGGAAGCACAGTTCTTTTGTTCTGAGCAAGCTCACTGTTCAGGCCTTATAATAAACACAGTAGAGTAGAAGAATGCTCTTTTCTCAAAAACAGAGTGTGTTTCTTGTAAGGAGAGCTAGCGTTTGTTTCCCAGTCCTATATGGAGTTGAATCACATGCAGTTTCTGGACCTATGAGCAAGAATTGTTTTCTGATAAGGAAAGTCACTATTGCGCTCCCATTGCCATACTCAGTGCAAATAGCACACGCGTCTGTTTTCAGCAAGTACAGTGTATTGGACTGAAGAGGATCTACTGTTCTTGTCAGGTTCCTAAGCAGACTTGAACTAGATATGGCCATGTGTAGGAAGCACAGTTTTTTTTGTTCTGAGCAAGCTTACTGTTCTGGCCCTATAGGAAACACAGTAGAGTAGAAGAGTGCTCTTTTCTCAAAAGGAGAGTGTGTTTCTTGGAAGGCGAGCTAGCGTTTGTTTCTCTGTCCTAAATGGAGTTGAGTCACATGCAGTATTTTGTCCTACAAGCAAGAGTTGTTTTCTGGTAAGACAAGTCACTATTGTGCTCCAATTGCCATACACAGCGCTCCCATTGCAATACACAGTGCAAATACACTCGCGTCTGTTTCCAGCAAGTACAGTGTATCGGACTGAAGAGGAGCTACTGTTCTGGTCAGTTTCCTAAGCAGAGTTGAACTGTATGGCCCAAGTGTAGGAAGCACAGTTCTTTTGTTCTGAGCAAGCTTACTGTTCTGGCAATATAGGAAACACAGTAGAGTAGAAGAGTGCTCTTTTCTCTAAAGCAGAGTGTGTTTCTTGTAAGGCCAGCTAGCGTTTGTTTCCCAGTCCTAAATAGAGTTGATTAACATGCAGTTTCTGGTCCTACGAGCAAGAGTTGTTTTCTGGTAAGAAGAGTCACTATTGCGCTGCCATTGCCATACACAGGACAAATAGCACTGGCGTCTGTTCCCAGCAAGTTCAGTGTATTGGACTGAAGAAGAGCTACTGTTCTTGTCAGGTTCCTAAGCAGAATTGAACTAGATATGGCCGTGTTTGTAGGAAGCACAGTTCTTTTGTTCTGAGCAAGCTCACTGTTCGGACCCCATTGGAAACACAGTAGAGTAGAAGAGTGCTCTTTTCTCAAAAGCAGAGTGTGTTTCTTGTAAGGCGAGCTAGTGTTTGTTTCCCAGTCCTAAATGGAGTTGATTCACATCCAGTTTCTGGTCCTACGAGCAAGAGTTGTTTTCTGGTAAGGAAAGTCACCATTGCACTCCTATTGCCATACACAGTGCAAATAGCACTCGCATCTGTTCCCAGCAAGTACAGTGTATTGGACTGAAGAGGAGCTACTGATCTTGTCAGTTTCCTAAGCAGAGTTGAACTAGATATGGTCAGTGTGTGTAGGAAGCACAGTTCTTTTATTCTGAGCAAGCTCACTGTTTGGACCCCATAGGAAACACAGTAGAGTAGAAGAGTGCTCTTTTCTCAAAAGCAGAGTGTGTTTCTTGTAAGGAGAGCTAGCGTTTGTTTCCCAGTCCTAAATGGAGTTGAATCACATGCAGTTTTTGGTCCCACGAGCAAGAGTTGTTTTCTGGTAAGAAGAGTCAATATTGCACTGCCTTTGCAATACACAGGACAAATAGCACTGGCGTCTGTTCCCAGCAAGTACAGTGTATTGGACTGAAGAGTATATACTGTTCTTGTCAGGTTCCTAAGCAGAA